>NC_056749.1:523125773-523225773 GCF_019279795.1 Protopterus annectens | reverse complement strand
TTCATTGTTAAAATGGTCAGCAAATCAAAGTAAGCAAGGCTCATACCCAAAGAACATTAGCTCATGTGATGGTGCTCCTGCTTGCTACAATCATTTCCTTCCTTTTGTACATACCTACTTTAAGATGCAGGAGTCAAGTATTTAGACACCTAGTTGTGACTATCGGTTACAGCTCCTCATATGCCTGACTACACCTCATAGAAGTAAAACGGCACAGTAACAGTATTACTCTATAGCAAACAACATATTTCAAAACAGTCACAGCATTCTTTCATAGCAGTAAACAGTATTTTATTGCAGTAACACGCACACAGACCCACACACACAGACAGACACACACACACCCACACACACCATAAGCAAAAATGTAACACTTTCTTGAATAGCATTATTTCTCAGCAAACAGCATATTTCTGAGCAGCAATATCATTGTTTCATAGCAGTAAAATGGGGTCTTATAGCAATAACACACACACACACACAATAAACAAAAAATCTATTGCTTCCTGACATTTGTGCCATGACATAATTAAATATGCTTGATATGTATCATTTCATAGCAGTAAAATGGTACAATAACTGCATAATTTCAAAGAGGATCATTTCATAGCAGTAGCAGTGTGATTTTAATGCAGTAAAATGGGGTCTCATAGCAGTAGCAAAAGCAACACCACACTAATGAGAGATTGCTTTACACAAATCTGGCTTCCCAAAGGGTCTCATTGCAGTAACAGCAGCTTTCTAAACAAACCCATAACAGAAGCATCCTTATAAGCAAAAAATGTTCCGGGCTAAAGAGAAATTGTTTCACAGAATGCTGACTTCCCAAAGGCATCTCAAAGCAGTCATAGCAGCTTCCCAAAACCAACAAAATCATTATGAGAAATGGCTATTGCAGTAAATGGCCAGATCTCCAGGAAACAAAAACAAACAAACAAAAAAATTAACTGCTGTTTCTCATTAGCTTAAATGTACAGCCAATGAGAGAGAGAGAGAGAGAAACTTTCTGGCCTTAAACAACACACAGCAAGGTAGAGCAGCTGAAGTGTTATCAGAATGGAAAGATGTAGGTGAAAGTTTTTTTTTTGTGTGTGTGTGTGTGTGTGTGTGTGTGTGTGTGTGTGTGTGTGTGTGTGTGTGTGTGTGTGTGTGTGTGTGTGTGTGTTTGTACCAGCATTTATGGTACCCCCAGCCAGCACTGGGCCATAAGCAGCTGCCTTCCTCACCTTCTGGCTGGATCCGGCTCTGCTAGCAGGGGAGGTGGATCTCGATATTTACCAGAGATCAACAACTGTTTGTATGCTACTGGACTCAAGTAGTTTATATTTTGGGCTGTATACCACTAAGGGCCATGGCACACAGCAGCTCTGCAAATGGTGGTCCTCAGGTCAACAAAGTGCCGGGCATGATTCGTAGCAGTATTAAGCGTGTGTGAAGATACTGAATCATAACCATGAGTCACACAGGCATAAAACAACACATATAATTTCACCATAATTGTAACACAGTAAAGCAGTGGACTGATGGTTTGCAAAGCTGGAGATTACCAGGCATCATTATATGATCAGTCACATGCAAAATTTATGTAAAGGATAAAAAAAGAAGAAGAAGAAGAAAAAAAGGACCTGTTGCACCAAGCGTTATCGCATACATGCAGCACACATCAGAGAAGCACATTACTTTGCTGTGTCTGTAATGACTGTGATACTCACTTTGATCACTGGGCATTTCTGCATAGTCATGTTTAATGAAGCAGAACCTTTGTTGGACTGTGTACAATTAGTATACTACCATCAGACTGGTGGCATGCCTGCTCCATTGCTACATATGTTGCACTGCATAGTTTACATTGCCATTCAGAGTGCCACTGACACAAAGAAAACATACATCTGAGGCACTATTAACAGGCATAAAACAATAAAATACATCCATACTTACTTAAAATGTAGCACATATAGCATGCTATACTGTGCATAGCTGAAAGCAACTATTACCTATTCGTGTTCTGGAAAGATGACCATGTGCATATCCTCCTATAATCAAAAACAACTGTCAGTGTTTGTGTGTGTGTGTACAGGTGTTTGTTAGTGTTTGTTTAGCTCTGTTATGGAAACTTCCATGGGAATATTGCCAATCTCCCCTGTAATGCTAATTTCAAATTCATGCACATCTTTATATTTGCATGACAACTGCATGAAAGCATCAAGAATCCCAATATGCATAAAAATTAAAAGAAGTTTCTATAATAAACAGTACTCAATTTGCAATGCTCTGCATCCAGCATATCTCAGTCAAGCAGCCTGCATCTGATTATGGCATCTGTGTGCCCTAGGAATGAAGTTTGTGTGACTGTAAGCAAACTCACTATGTGACTGTTGCCATGATTTCCACTAATGACAGTTTCATATTCTATACCCAGTGCATGGTGGGCTACGTCTGTGAATCCACCAACAATTTTCTGGTTACTGCAATGCTTTCTTTCTCTAAAAAAGTCTAAAGGACCTTTTAGCTCCACAAGAATTATATGCAGGACCTTTCACCTTCTTCCAAAGATGCAAACTGAAGCATAAGTGTAAGCAGAAAACTATGTTGAACCAGGCAGCAAGTGAGACAGGACTCAAACAAGGATAAATAACTATTTATTCAGTTAAAAAACGAATATAATTCAGAAAAAACATATGGTTAAGTGTTTATTATTAAAAAATATCTTCAAAGGACAATGTATTAGGGCAGCTAGAATGTCCTCCAACTATGAAACAATGGTAAAAGAAATACAAAATATAAGAGTTATGTTTATTAATAGGGGCTATCCTATATCATTACTTGATGATATTTCGTCTTATGTTATTAATGAATGGGGAAAAAATACCCACCCATTTTGGGTATTGAAATGAATAATATTTTAACTTGAACAAAAAATATAGTGGAATTAGGTTTCAACAGAGTGTGTGTATTGACTTATTCCCCTTACGTGAATGAGATTAAGAACATCATAAAAAGACATTGGAACACCTTGATAGTTGATGATGAAGTTAAAAAGGAAGTAGGAGAAAGACCGTGTTTTGTATACAAAATGGGTATGAATATTAAGAAGCTGATGGAGAGAATGACAATAGTTAATGTTGGTAATAGTATGAGTGTAAATACTAGAAAATACGGATCCTGTAAACAGTGCTTTGCTATTAATGAGGTCATAGGATATAAACTGGACGATATTCATAAAACGTATGTGAAGTTTAAAAAAGAAAATTGTAATAGCAAGAATATAGTATATTTAGCCAATTGTACATCATGTACAGCCTGAAAGGCAGCTTAGGAAACGTATATATGACCATTTGTACAGGATCAAGGTTAAAGACACGAAGAATGCACTTTATAGACATATTAGTAAAAATGGAGAGACTCATAGTTTTAAATTTGCCATAATAGATCATGTCAATATGTCTCCAGTGGCGGGGTGGGCAATTACAAAGCACTTTTGGGAAAAAGGGAAAGTGTATGGCAAATTCTGACGGATGCAAGATATCCAGGTATTAATGATTATATATCTATTAAACCTTTCCTGCAGTTATTATAGAGTGTGTATATTTTATTATTGTGACATTGATGAAGATAATTATTTTTTCCTTTTATGATGCTCTTTATAAAATGTTTTAAATATTACATTACATTGTCAAAATAATGAATTATAGTTAGTTTTAAGACTGTACAGTTTGAACAGAGCGTTTTTCCTTAAATTAAAGCTATTAAAGCTATTATATGTTAGCATAAAGTTTTCTGTACACATTTTAACAGTATTACAGTTAGTAGGGTAAGTTAGGAGAATTGTGATGAAATTGGGTATAGCACGAGTTGTAAGTAAATTACAAGCACTGGCACTTTAAATTAACTCATTTTAAATATGAGGCAAATGCTGAAGTAGTGGTGCCAAAAAGTTTTTAAAAGGGTACAGTTTTTATTGGTTCAGTGTTCTGAGGAAGTCTGCATAAAGCAGATGAAAGTGCTTAACCATCCGTTTTTCTAAATTATGTTCGTTTTTTAACTGAATACATAGTTATTTATCCTTGTTCGAGTCCTGTCTCACTTGCTGCCTGGTTCAACATAGCGGAGACGGAGGTGCCGTCTCATAGTGAACATTCAGGAGTTGTTTTGTTTCCAGTTTCCGTAAGTAGGAAAGGTGTTAATAACGGAATTACATTCCTAACTTACATATGACATGTTGTGGGTTTCCTTAAAATAATTAACATTCATCATACAAAGGTTGTTGACTATGCAATTAAAATACACACAAAAAATATTTTCATGTGTGTGTATGTGTTTGCCATGCAGCCACTTGTCTTTGCAGGTTTGTAGCAAGTCAAACAGCAAGCATGTGCGACCATGCAGAGTGTGTGTGCAGTTTGTGTGTTTATTGTATGCCTGCAGTGTTCACAACAGTAGCCATAATTTACTATTAGAGGCTATATTTTGTCATATTCCAGAAGATAAACACAAACAGAAACTGTCAGTGTTTGTGGCAATGGCTGTGGTTGTATGTCTGTGTATATTAACTATTTTTCCCCTCAGTACTAATGTTGCTCATGTCTATATCAGCATTTTCAAACTTCTGAGAGTTAACAACTACATGATATTGTACAGAGATCTTTTTGTCAAGAGCAATCATTATTGCTAAATTTAACAACTGGCAACATTTTTTCAAGAAGCCAATAAACATACAGTTGTGCAAATTGCAAAGGCATTGTTACATGTCTGTCCTACTATATTCCCATAAACACTAACAGATGTTCTAGGATAAATGGGAAAATCAATCTGATTCCTAATTGTATAAATCCAAGTATAGTTAAGCAATTAATTAGTTTCTTACCACATCAGGTGTTCCCTTTTCTCTTCAGATGTGCTTTGATTGGAACCTGACAGATACTGTTGCTGCTTTGATAAGAATATCACTTATTTTACTGATAGCCAGGGTTCTGAAAAAAATAATCAGCAAAAAGATTTTAAGTATGTATTTTCAAAATGTGAATTAATCCAGCAATTCAAAAAGGTTTAATATTTAGCCTAAAATATCTTTTTAACGGAGGATTTTAATTACGTAGGTAAAGTCTGAGACCTCATAGCCTAAAAAAAAAAATAAATAAAAAAAAATAATAATAACAATAAAATGTATTTTTCATTATTCTCTCTGTGGAAAACTATTCCAAATCTCACCTGGAAGTTAACAGTCATGTCAATGCTACGTAACCTCCATAAATCTTTGGAAGCACATTATGGGATATAATTCCTGGTTTAGGTTTAAACATATAGAAACTAATAAAGCAACCAGATGGTTCATATACACAAATGAATGCACTCCACAGTTGGCATCATAAAATTCTTCAGTGCACGTTTCCATTCACATTTAAAACAGCATTACAATTTAAATGAATATTTAAACATAAATGCATTATCAGACTTAGTCCAACAAATTTTATATTGCTTTTGTTAGTGTTGCAAATAGTTCAGCAAAATGTTACTGCTCCTTGCTAAAATAGTTATAGAATTATTCCATCACTAATTTTCTCCCTTCAGAGTATCTTTTTTCCATTATATTCTCTCCCTTGACTACCACCCTCCAAATTAACTTAACACAATTTTTGTAAAATGTAGCAAAACACCATAACCACCACAGATTTCTTGATATTAATTATCTGCTGATAGTGAGAGTTCAAAATGTCACTATAATAATGTACATTTAATTAAGAGAGGAGGAGATTTCTGAAAGGTCATTTAAGTCCATAAGGTACAATCTATTTAAAAGGAAATCTATTTTTGTGGTCAACTGTTTAAAGATTGGTCCCTCTGTTAGGTCTACTAATAAGTGTGGGGGAATAAATGTATATTTTAACTTACTGATTATGTACTTATTTTAGGATTATCCATCTTTAAAAATGTTGACAGCAATATTAAGCCATGCAATTTTTGAAACAATTAAAAACAAAGTTAGAAGGAAAAGAGATTGCTGCGATTAGTTTATAAAACATTTGGCAGATGTGAAAGAAATGTAATGCTTTTCTTCAACTACATCTCCAACTAATGTAAACCTCGCATTTACTGCACTTTAGGATACCTCTAAGCAGAGACCCTCTTTGTCTACAGTTATAGACCCAAACAAATTCAGCTTGTATTTTATTCTTTTATGAGAACAGCTGAAGTCAGTAAGTACTGACAAAAAGTCATCTTACTGGAAGGAGTGAAAAATAGACTTCATTTAGTAAAAGTTGAACTCAAGTGCTACACAAACCCTGAGTATGTCAGGCATACTAACAACCAGACACAGTACTTTCAGTTATGTACAGCAAATAAAACATAATTCTGATAACTTGCATTAAAAATATTTGAGGTATATCCCCTTCTATGTATATGAAACTTTTTTAGTTTTGTCAGCATAGTGGTAGCACAAACAGCAAGGGTTATACATTATTTTAAATCTTTACAACCTTTTAAAACAGTTATTGTCATGTCTTGTATCCCCCTTAGGTTCATTCCCAAGTTACATGTAAATATCTGTTCCCCTGAATAAGGGCAGTGTTCAGAGTCACTTGAAAAATGCGATAGGGGGTATTCCTAATGCTTACGAATGAGTGTAACTAAGGCGCGATTCATAGATGCCATATATGCTAATACACAATGCTTGAAAAATAATGAGATATACATGAGAAATGTTGTAAAGAATAATATGCTAATGAGGTGGTTTGTTCAATTCCTAGTCCAACATCCCTGCGGTACACACATCCATTGTTAAATGCGGTTCTTTGCCTTTGAAATTGGAGTCACAATCCACAACTTTGTTTGTCCACGTAAGCACAAGCACTTCACTGATACACAAATTATTTTTCCCCCAGTAATCCCTTCAGTAACTTTTCCTAGAATGTACAAGCACTAAATGAAACATTTACCCAAGTCACCCCCTCAGTAACATGCCCTAGCATGCACAAGCACTAAAATGAAACATTCACCCAAGTGACCCCTTCAGTAAAATGTCCAGGTGTGCACAAGCATCAGAATAAAAGATTTAACCATGTAACCCCTCCAGTAAAAATGATAGGTATGCAGAAGCACCAACTCAGAGCCCCCCCCCCCCTTCATCTCTGTACTCTGACTGAAATCTGCTGCTTTTTGGCATAACTTCAGGGCTATTTACATACTTTGTATGCAGATGAGTTCATTATAGGTTCATGTCTATGAATCAAACTCATGCACATACATGTAAAGCCCGTTAACAGTGTAGTAGCTGCCCCTATTGCTTATGCATTAATCACATTACTCATTTCCGATAGGGTGCATGTTCACAAACAGTCCCCCACATTTCCGTAGTAATCCTGACGGTCTAGGATTTGCACAGCCTGCTACTGCCACTCTTGCAGATCATTACTATGAAACTGCAATGTCCTAGACCATTAAAACTGCCCTAAAAGTAATAATCCACAAGATGTTACCATAACCACAAAAATATATTACTCATTTAACTTAACCTGAACCCGTTGTCCAGATTCCAACATAATTTTTAAGGAACATACTCAAGTCTTTGATGATGTTTATATATATATATATCTATAGGTTTATTTTATTTGCTTTTAAACTTCAAATGAAAAATTGCATGTGAATTACACTAAGAAAAATTAATGTTATTGTCCGTTTACTTAAAAAATATAATTGCTGAAATGAAGAACCACCAGTGCCTGGGGATACAACATTCTTGCAACATAGAAAACTGTTTATCATACATATTCTGGCATTATGCTCATAATTACAACCTTTTATTAGTAGCACATAAAAAATAACAAGAGCATTGTAAAGACACTGAGCAAGATAAAATGAAGTCACGAGAAATAACCGAAAAAAATCAATCATCTATCCCAGGTGTCAAAATGTATCTTCACCTAAGAGACAGTAGTACATTCGCAGCTAAAATAACTTGGCAACAGTAAAGAGTCATAAAAATAATGTACCAAGTTGAGTGACAGAGTCTTAGTTAATCTCACCGTTATTTGCACAGTAGTAAGACCATCTGAACCATTTGGTAATAACTCTGTCTCTAAACTTACTTGTTGTAGAAGTTAACTTTATAGACATTATATAATTTATCATCCAAATTAAATCTGTTACCTGAGGAGTTTGAGAAGATTTCAAGAGCCTATTACATGATTACTTGGCTGCTATCATAATTAAAAAGAGTAGGCTTGTTCTACTAATTCTGGATTTGTGCACCTCCAGCAGCTATAGTCTGCACTGGTTCTACGTATTGTTGAAGGAGCATAAAAATACTTAAACAAGTGATGCTACCTTAAAAAATGTATGTGTTTTCATGATTTAGTAGTACATCTAGGTGTTGGCAAGTTTCACCTAATCCATTCCCCATATAAGGCAGAACTTGTTTTTAGCAAAAGCTTTAGGAGTGATTAAGATTTTATAAAGTTTTCTCAGAATACCTCTGGCAGGGGACTAGTCCAATTGTCTATTATTCACTGTACTAATCTAGGGAGGTCCTTATGCCTGACACTCACTAGCTTAAGAGTATTCTCCTTAGCATCCAAAATAGTATAGAGGTCCCAATGTACTTCGTCAAAAGGCCATGGGAAGGTGCAGAACTCTGGAGATCCATGAATCAATCTGGAATAATGTGAGGTATTGCCAACTATGCCAGAGGTAGGTCAGTGGAGTGCAACATATGCCAGCACAGCTAGCTGGAATTTAGTAAAGAATTATATGTTATTTGAATATCAAATTGATTTGTACAGATGCTTGTGTTGAAAAATATATTTGTAAAGCTGCTTATTTTAAAAATGTAACAACAGTCTGCCCTGCTGATCAGAAAATGAATTACACGTGTATTAGTGTAACTGTTTAAATGTATATGTTTTAAGAGAGGATACTGGAAGAGAAAATTTTAATCTCAAACTTTAAAAAAATAGTAAGAAATTAAATTACTGGACTTAAGCCATAGAAATGTTATCTCACAGTTTTGAATGACGCCAGAGAGGCATTGTCTATAAGAAGTATGATTTATTAGCTCCTGTAGGGACAGTGGAAGTGTTTTATGGTTTTACAACTTCCAGGAGCTGCAAGGCTGAAGTAAAGCATTATTTACAAGGTGAGAGAGCTGATGGCAAAGGTGGTAGATGGGGTAGAGATAAGCTACAAAAGAAGCAGGAGAAGAGCATGTTCTGAGAGTAGCTAACAAGAGAGGAGAGCATGTTTAAGCAAGGGAGTGGCAGGAGCATAGCTAGTGGTTGCTGAGGTGGTGTTTTAGTAATGTTTTGAAATGATCATGTGAGGGTATGTTCCTTAGGGTTTCTGGGAGGAAGTTCTAGAGTTTGGCTATGTTGTGGGAATAGAGGGAGATGCTGTATTGGTTGTGGGAGTTGGACACCTTAAGTAAGAGTTTGTTGGAGGATCTGAGAGAACAATGGTTGGAATGTGGTTGAAGTAAGAAGGATAGGGCAGGGAAATTATTGGGATTGTAGATTATTTTGTGGGTTAAGGCTAGATGATTGAGAGAGGGAAGGTTTGGTAGCTCTAGTCAGTTTAATGCTGAAAGTGATGAGCAGTGGTGGGATGTGAGTGGGAGGTTGGTGGCAAATTTAGAGATTTTATGGTAACAAGATTTCAGTTTATTGAGGTCAGATTTCCGGAAGTTTGTGAAAACAATGGAACCATAGAGAAGGGTACTTAGGAGGTGTGTGTGTGCAGTGACAATCCTGGCATTTGGTGTTAGGAATTACTTGGCTCTATATAGGCTGCCTAATTTGATGTGGACTTTTTTGATGGTTTGGGCAATATGTATGTCAAACTTGAAGTATTCATCTATGGTATTACCTAAGCGTTTTGTGTGGTTAGTGGGGGTAATTTTGGTACCATTAGCAGAGGTGATGGATAGGGCGATTTGTGAAATTTTGGATGTGTTATTTCTAAATACTATAACTTTGGTTTTGTTGGGATTTAATATGAGTTGGTGTTGAGAGAAGTAGGATTTGATGTCCTGAAAAGCAGATTGCATTCTAATTTGGAGATCTTGGCTGGAGGGAGCAGAACAGAAAAGGGTAGAGTCGTTAATGTACTGAACAATGGTGGCGTGCTGGCTTGCTGTGCAGAGGTTATTGGTGAATATGATAAAGAGGAGTGGACTGAGAAAGGAACCTTGAGGGACTCCCACAGAGGTGGGGAGGAGTCCCATATTGTGGCCTGTTGATGGTTAGAAAGATAACTGTGGAACCAGGTTAGTGCAGGTGAGCTAAGGCCATAGGTGGGTAGTTTGTTAAGAAGGAGCTGGTGGAAGACAGTGTCGAAGGCTTTAGACATATCTAGAACTATTGAAACGATCTGTTGTCCTTTGTTCAGGTGTTGGTGGATGGAGTCATAAAAGGCAAGGAGAGCTGTACTAGTACTGTGCTTTGGTCAGAAACCATGCGGAGAGTTGGAAAGTAGGTTGCTGAGAAGGAAGTCATTTAAGAGTTGGCTGTGGATGCATTTCTCTAGGATTTTTGTGAGGGGCGAGAGGATTGCTATGGGGCAGAAGTTTGTTATTTCTTTGGATGGACCACTTTTATGGAGTGGAATAATATGAGATATTTTCCAAATGTGAGGTACATAATGTAGTTTTTGTTTGTATAGTTGTGAAGAAGAGGGGATTGTGATTGAGTAAAGTGGTGCTAGAGATGGTAAGTGGCTGAGCTGGTTGGTTGTCCATAAAGGAGGTTACTGCGCTGATGAATTGGGTGTTAAACTGGGTAGCTATGGGGTCAGTGTTATTGGAGGAGGTCGGGGGGGGGGTTGACCTGGGTTTAAGAGTTGGTTGATACAATGCCAAAAAGTTTTTGGGTTACTTTGTTGTTTTTACTGACAGGATATGCTTGTTTGCTACTTTTTAATTGTTTTTTTTGTTAAGTTTCTTAGCTGTTGATAGTTGGTTAGGTCTGATTTGTCTCTAGTTGTATGATATTTTGACCAGGCATTGCCTCTGCTTTGCATTAGTAATTTGGTACTTTTGGACAACCATGGGAGAGGCTTTGTCCTAACACAAATTTTTATGGTGGGGGCTAGTTTATTGAGAGTAGTAAGGAAGGTTTTGTTGAAGTACTGAACTGCAACATTTAATGGAAGGTATTTGAGAGGGCCCAGTTACACTGCTTTAGTAGTAGGTGGGAAGTAGTGTATAAAGGGCACTAATCATGTCCATGTGGGACAGGTTGAGACCTACCTATCCATTACATTTTCCACTGCTGATGACATCAACAAAGCAGTGTCAAGAACACCATCCAGAATGTTAAGTCAGTCTGTCAGCTATACTATCACAGTGTGTTATCATCATGACTGGTAGTGTCAGAATCCCGAATGACATTTGCAAAGAAGGTTCATATTGGAGACTGGACCAAAAAAAATTGGATTATATTGATTTATGTTATACCAGAGAGCATTGCAAATAGAAGCTTAGGTTCATAGGATGATACTAGGCTACTGGTCCAAAGGCTCTTATAAGCCAAGCCAAGAATTAAGCCCATGTTCCATCAAATTCAGCACTTGTTTCCCCTGTCCTGCAGGGACACAGTTGGGATCCCAGGGGTGTATTTTCTGTTTCCCATCCAGTCGTTCAGGTTCGTCTTAAAGAGGGCTAGAGAGGTACTCTGCTTGACATGGGGAGGGAGTCTATTCCACAGATGGGGGAGTCTTTGGTACACAAATCTATCCCGCCAATAAGTTTTATTAATGTCACAGACCAGGTTAAGGCCTTGCATGAGGGTTGTGTGAGTGGAGTTTGACTTATGGATATCCAGCAACTCCATTAAGGCTGGGTCTGTGATGGTTTTGCATGCCAGACACAGCTCACCTCTGAGCAGTCTGTATGAGACTGGGTAGAGGGACAGGGATTTTAGCCTATCTGTATAGGATAAGTGTTTGAGACCCTGGATTTTCCTGGTCAGGAACCTCTTTGACCTCCTTGTTTCTGGATGAAGTACCCTTATTTATGAGGTGGGCCATGTTGAAAGCCTTCTGTACAATGGAGGTAACGTAGTAGTCAAAAGTCATGTTGCTATCAACCTGGATGCCTAAGTCCCTCATGACTGATTGCATTCTTAGTACGTTGTTATTAATGTGATAACTAGTGGGGATGCCATTTTCCCCAAAGGGGAGAATGATGCATTTCTTACCATTCAGTTTGAGTCCGCACTTCTGGCAACAGTCATTAGTTTGGGCAAGGCTCTCTTGGAGGATGTTCACATCACTAGGGGAATTTAAGACAGTGCCCACCTTGCAGTCATCTACGAACTTGGTCAGCCACAGACCACTGGTTTTGGCCTGCACCGCAGAAAGTATATCCCAAACAGTAGAGGCCACAAGACCGATCATTGGGGGACACTGCCCATTACGTGTCTACTACTAGAGGTGGCTTCCCCTATTTTTGACAGAGTGGGTTCTATCAGTGAGCCATTTAGCTCCCCATCTGGTAATATACGGGTTGATGCCTAGCTGGGAGATTTATCTATTATGCCCAAGTGGGGAATAGTATTGAAGGCTTTGGCTTGGTCAAGGTAGGCGGTGTACACTGTTTTCCCCTCATCCAAGGCTTTGGTGACCGAGTCGAAGAAGTCAACCAAGTTTAACATGCATGATCTACCTTTGACAAAACCAAACTGTGTGGAGTCAAGTGTTTGGAGGTTGCCAATGTCTTTGTTTATAAGGTCTATAATAATGCATTCCATGGCCTTGTAGATCAGGCTAGTTAGGCTGATAGGCCTACAGTTGCCTGAGTCAGTAGATGCTCCACCTTTGTGTAGAGGGATGACAGTGGCTGTCCTCCATTCAGCTGGGATGAAGCCAGTGCTCAGGCTTTGGTTGAATAGGGTGCCTAATGGAGCTGAGAGCTCATGCTTGAATCCATGTAGGATACAGCCAGGGATGTTGTCATGTCCCATTGAGACTGTATTTTTTGCATTTGAAAGGGCATTAAAGACCTTCTCCTTGTTGATGGTGGGGGGGGGGTAGGTGCTGGGAATGTCCTGGTTTACTGATGGGGGACACAGGTTGGCTGTATCTATGGGGTCTGTGTATGTGGTGTTATTGACTACCAGTTTAGAGCAGATTTGGGAGTTAACTTTGAGACTGCGGACATTTGTGAAGAAGCCCTTCTGATTGTCCTTAGTGGATGTGGCTAATTTGGACGTTGGAAGTTAGCCTTAGAGGATTTCACCAATGACCTTATTTGTTTGTTCAGATAAAGGAGAGAGTGCTTCCAGTTTGGCACCTGCACCTTATTGGTCCTGGACAGCAATTCTTTCCTTTTATTATAGTTTGTTTATTGCTGCTGTCCACAAGACAGGTTTATTCTTCCTTGGGGAAGATGATTTGGTCCTGTCAGGTATTGCTGAGTCCATTCAGCTATGTAGGTGCTCAGATAGTTTTTTTGGTGTAGGCTTGGACATTCATGTTACTTCTAGCTGAAGGGACAGTGGCTGTGAAGCTGCTTATACCTGCTCTGAAGAGATTGTAGTCAGCTTTGGTAATTTTTTTTGTTTGACCCTGACAAGGGGTGGGAGGGGAGGTGGTCAGGTGAGATAGTGACTTCAAAAGTGATCACTTTATGGTCAGCTCTTGCAAAGGAGGATGACACTGTAGGGGTGCTACGTTAGCTACTCATGTTTATTAGAACCAGGTCCAGGATATTTTCACTTTTCATAGGGGTGCTGACCAGCTGATCTAATACATTGGCATTGACGAAGTCGGGGAATCTCTGGGCATTCACGTTTGGGCTAGAATAGGTATTCCATTCTATGGTTGGGTAGTTAAAGTCACCCAGGATCAGGGTACAGGGATGAATCTTGATGGATTCAAGTAAGCCCAGAAAAGTGGAGTGGGTGTCCTGAGTCATGGTTGGGGGTCTGCAGCTAGCTATGATTTGAATAGGTGTTTTTTCAACAGTTAACTGCACTTGGAGTGTCTCCTGTGTGTCATACCGTTTGTCCAGCCTGAAGCTGTGCATGTCTTTGATGAATATTGAAACTCCACCTCCTTTGGCTCTGTAGCCCTCTATTTGGGGTCTGAAAGTATGGTAGGATGAATAACCTGGAAAGACTGGAGTGCTCTCCAAAGCTTTGAACCAGGTTTCAGTGACTGCACAAATGTCAGCATCCTCCAGGGCAAGGAATGCTTGCAATGAATGCAGTTTCATGCTAAGACCCCTACTATTTAGCAGCATGACCTTTAAATTTTGTTTAGAAGAATTTTTCATGTTGGTAATTTTGTGCTCATGACTTTACCTAAAAAAGGCACTATGGGGGAGGCAAGAGCCTTTGCCAGAAGGCTGAAGCCCAGGGAAGACAGATGAAGGCTGTTTCTAACAAAGCATCGTGGTCTGTTAATCATGTCCTCCAAGGCTGTCGGGTACTGGATCCCCTTGGAATGACACCAGAAACTAAGCAAATTGTTAAAGTCAATTACTTTTTGTTTGCACCGAGGCATCATTCTGGGTGATGGTAGGATGCTGCTTAAGGCTAGGGACATACCTGCCTGGGACACATATTCAGTGAGCTCAATCATGTCGGTCTTCATATAGTCCAGTGCAATGATGCATCCCCACCTCATTGATGGTCTACCACAAACCATGTGAGCAAGAATCCTCTTCTGGGATGTACAAACTTTTGTTATCTTTAAAGACATGGCCTTAATGGCAACAGCCTACTTAAATAAACATACATGGCACACTTTTGCAATGACATAGTGCCGACTTTCTATGTGTTAGGATCTGAAGGGGTATATTTGTGCTATTTGAACAGAGATGAATATGATTTTATAGGCACTGGAAAAACAAAAGTAATGTTCAACCTGACAGGACAGGAAATGCAGTGGGAACCCCTCCCTTGGTGATATCACATGGCACTGTTTTTATGGAGCTGTGACCACCAAGTAAACAAGGAAGTGCTCACAATCTGTGAGACGATAAATAGTAGTCTCCCCAGCTGCCATGTTGATCAGATTCTATGTCCTTTACATGCCAAGCTTCATGATAAGGCATGCCCGTAACAATTCAGCAGCAGGTTTCCACAGTGCAACAAGGACTTCTTTTACGACCCATTTCTGTGCTTTTAACTAAAACAAAGTCCAGAGACAGCTAAACCAAGCTACCTTATTGCCTTGTTGAGGATATTGTTGTTCTGCAGCAGGACATTATCATTCATCCTGTGGACTGATACCAAAAATCCTTCAACAGCAGCAACAAAAAAATGTTCTCGTATACAAAGTTCTGCAGTTATCTATCCACCTTCCAATACCTCAGCAATGAGATGACTAAATTCAAAATCCCCTTCAAACTGGATAACCCCATTTCTTATGTAGAATCCTTTACCATAAATCTCTAAGCACATATGCATAACTGCCTAGATACATCTGTTCCTCTCTGAAGTAAATACGCCAAATTTAAAAATAAACCCCTATTGTGGGATCCAAATACAAACAGGCACTAGAACAAAAAAAAAAAACTAATTGCACACAAAAATAAGTTTAACTCTCAAGATGCCAAAAAAAAATCAGTATTCAGATACAGTCAACCAAAGCCAGATATGAGGTAATAATACCCATGCAAGCAAAGGATAACCACAAAACCTTCTTTAACTATGTTAGACATCTTAGAAATGATCCAAACACAAACCAAGTCACAGCTAGTATAAAAGGGCTGCTGGATTAAAATATAGTAGATAAACTCTTCAAAAGCATCCAACAGGCCAACCAACAGCAGAACAGCTATATAAAAAAAGCTGCAATTTATTAAGCACTCAGTCAATAAACTACTGCTTTTTTTATATAGCTGTTCTGCGGTTGTTGGTCTGTTGGATCGTTTTGAAGAGTTTACCTTAGAAATAATGTCCAGCACTGCAGAGAGCTAATAATAAATAATATCACATACTCAGACTTGGAGGACATAGCCAATCTACCAGCAGACAAATTTAGCTTAAACTCTCCCCACCATGTTAGCAGACCACATATACACATATATACCCCTCCCTAAAATCTCCAAAGAACAAGTCCTTATAGCATTATCTAAGGCCAAGAGCACTACTTCTATAGGGCCAGATAACATACTAGGTGGCCAGTTGGTCAACCTGAAACAGAAATTGTCAGACTTTCTACAGAGGTTATTCAGTATCCGCCTACAAAACAGGCATTGTGACAGAAAAAAATGGAGGACAGCAACAGTCATCCCCATGTACAATGGCGGGGCATCAATATAGCCAAGTAACTACAGACCCATAAGCCTAATTAGCCTCATATACAAGGCCATGGAAAGAATTATTGTAGAATTAATTGATAAGAAACATATGTAACCTACAAATCCTTAAACTAGTTCAGATTCAGTAAGGGCAGATCCTGCCTTCTCAACTTGCTTGACTTCTTTGAGGTTAATAAAGCAATGCATGAGGGCAACTCAGTACATACTGCATATCTAGACCTTTGAAACATGTTCAACACCATCATACACTCAGGTATTGTAGATGAACTTTTCTAGCTAAATGTAAATCTCCATGTAACTTGTTGGATAGCAAACATGTTTTAGAAATACAGCCCAGGAAATCAGGGTGACAGCTCAACGCCCTCCAAGAGATCAGTCACTAATGGAGTACTAAAGGGTTCAGTCTGTAGGCCTCCCCTTTTCAGAATTTACTTCTCAGAATTCAAAGCAAATGCTAAGGATTTATGGATGACCAAGTTTGCAGATAACTGAAAAGTCTGTGCCATTACAAACTCCCCACCAAAATCCTCCAGAAGGACTTTCCCAAACAAACAGCTGGTTCCAAAACATGGACTAAAACTAAATTCCAAGCATGACTTCTCTTGTAACTATCACATTGATTACACACCTTAAACGTTGATCCTACAGTCAGTTACCTGGGACCCTATATGGACAATGACCTGTCATTTAAACACTGTGTATCCACTATTGTATGGAAGTCTTTTGTTTTCAGTGCACAGCTTATATGTAAGGGTATGGTGTTGAGGTCCAATAATGTAATTATTCCACTGTACTATGCTCTTGTCAGGCTGATCATCAAGTAGAATGTTCCTTTCAGTATGTACCTGTCCAAACACTTAACACAACTGGAATGACCACAACACTTTCTCAATAAAATAAATCAAGCGTTTACACCATAAACACTATGCAGACCATCTTAAAGCCTTATATGTCTAATTGATATCTTGCAGGCTTCTAAGAGGTGACCAATGCCTCATGTATAAATCTTTAACACACCCTACACTGTCAGACCTGCTGCACATTCATAAGTCCAAAGTTACCATTAACACCCACTCAACTGGCAATATAAATAGAACATTTTGTAGGAACAGGTATGTATCACAGAGGATTATGCTTTGTCTTTCCTCCTTACCAGCCCTCATTGGGTTTGCTTATTAGCTGTTGGCATAGGACTTCATTATTTGTGCTTTTTGGTTGGCATCAATTGGTGGAGACATGGACCCACAGACTACACAGCAAACATGCATTATGGATGGTGATATTGACAAACAATGTACAGAAATCTTCCTGATTGCAATGGTGTCACAGATGGCATGGCACTAAGTGGTTAGTCTTGCCACATAGACTCATACTAACTCTCTCCTCCTACATTGTTGTAATGACCAGTACTCTTTTTCCCTGTAATCAACAAGCACTATATGCACTTATCCACTCTAACCAAAGTGGGTTACAGTACAGACATAGATATGTCTAATACTGGGAAAATTGAGACACGTGTTAGAGCAGACCCCACAGCAACATCTTGCACTTTATTGAGCACTGCTGTATGTAACAACAGACTGGTGATTCTAAGAGATCAAGCAGATGATTTTATTTATTTATTTTATTTACAGTTTGTTTACTTGGATAGTCCATTGGGCCGAGAAGAGCCCATTTTCAATGGAGTCTTTGGGAGAAAAGCTCCATAAAAACAGTATACTAATAAAATAATACATTCACATGTTGTAATACAGATGAAGAACAGATTTTTCCCAACAGGATGAGCAAAGAAGTTAACCTTCATATACTTTAATTTCCAACATATGTTAAACACAAATGAAAACAGTAATAGTGGTTTGGATTCACACAATGGCCATCACACGGTTTTTAACTTCAGTAAATGGTTATCTACTAATTTTTAATTCATACAAACAGAACAAGCAATGGACTGAGATTTTAAAAGATTTAAAAAAAAAAGTGACAAGGTGTGAAATTGGCAAATAGATTACATTACACATATTTGAGCAAATGTTTAAAAAGTAAACTTACACCACAAGGTTGAGATGTTTTAAAATTCCAAATAATGTATAATCTTGTACAGTTTTTAACAGTGAGTTGACTGAAATGTTTAACCGCTATGGGTTTCAGTTAATGAGCGCTATGAAGTTTAATGGAGTTACTATACAAGAACTTCTTTCCTGTGCTAATGACCTCAACAGCAGGAGTACTTGAGATTTACTATTCTCCCCCTACTCTAATGAATATAGGCATGTTTTTTATAGGGCTGACCACAGTGGAAACATCAGTTTTAACAGGAAAAGCAATATATTTTTACAGGACCTTAAACAATATAGGCAAGGGATAGCTTGCCCACTGCTAAGCAAAAATATGTCTAGCATAAACATTTCTAATATGGTTTCCACCCACAGTATTATATTACTGAGCATAAACATAGAGATATTACATATAATGGAGATGAAAACAACAAGGGGGCATAGCAATGATATACAGGTAAGTCCTCATGTTCACCATGACAACAATTCCTGGATAGTCCCAGATCACTCCTGAAACTTTTGAGCCCCCCTCCCCCCAGGGAGATCAGAGCATATAGCGAACAGACACTGGAGAGGAAATGAGAAAAGGAGTTATTTCAATCTACAGGATTACTAGTAAAACAGCAATCAAGGGAGGAATAAAATGACAGCGAAATATTAGGGGAAGGGGGTATTATTTTGAGTTACAGTCATTTTTAAATGTTTAACTACAGTCAGTTAACAATAACATCAGCCTATTTCAAGTTGCTTGAGAACGGATTTAATTTTGTCACTTCTCAACCTTTCCATATAGATAATTGTTTGAAGGATTTAAAATTATTTACTAGAAGAATTCATTTAGCATTGCATTTTGGCAATACTAATACCTCTATGTGGGCAGGTTTGCCACCCTTTTTGCCAACCTAGTTTTGTGGGCTTGGGAAAAGTGCTTAATTTTTTCTTCTGATTATTATACCAATTGTGTTTTATATGTAAGATATTGACATGATATATTTATATTATGGGATGGTACTTGGTTACAAAATAGAACACCTCCATCTCCACTCATGATAGGAGGGCTGTATCTAATATATAAATACTACCCACCTTTAGCAACACTTACCTACACATTAAA
Organism: Protopterus annectens; assembly: GCF_019279795.1. NCBI lineage: Eukaryota > Metazoa > Chordata > Ceratodontiformes > Protopteridae > Protopterus > Protopterus annectens. The sequence continues at coordinate 523,206,347 of NC_056749.1, read as the reverse complement.
AGTTTACATCCACTATCCCTTAAGATAGGGGCTGGGTAAGGGACACTGTTTATTCACTTAGCTCATATTATCTCTAGGAGGGAGATCTTAGATGAAGAAAGGAAGAAGTTTGAACATACGTTTCCTCTACAAACATCTGTGTGGGTTTATCAAACCTCCAAGAAATTACCAACAGTGTGACCATTAAACCATGAGACAAAAAGCACCAAGAAGAAGCCCTTGTGCAGGAGTACAATTTGAACTCCAATATTATTAAAAATTTTATTAAAAATAATTGGAGCAAGCTCAAGTCTAATGAAGGTATTAACAAACTGGTGTGGATGAAACCCAGCTTTGGGCATAAAGCAGGCAAGAATTTTAGGAAAGTACTTGAACAAATGGTGGCTTTTCAGACAACATCAAGACGAATGGGAGGATGAAAAAATGGAACTGATCCAAATGTAGTTATATAGTACTGAATGATACTATTACTTTAGATCATTTTAGCAACACCAAGATTGATTTACACCCTGGTAACTGCAATACAAAAGGGGTGGTTTATATAGCTAAGTGAATGGGTGTCCAGGTTTTTATGCTAGTAAAACTGAAAGGTTGCTTAGGAAAAGAATTTATGAACATATTTACAATACTAACAGGGGGAACATCAATAATGCCTTATAGAAACACTTTGAAGAATGTGTGAATTTTATGGCCTTTAAGTCTGGTGTAGTAGAGCATTTACAAAAGGAGGCTGTTGGGAGAACAGACTTGAGTACAAAGAACTACTATGGCAGTTAAGGTTGGATGCTTCCAGCCTTCTGGGGTTGAATGATTCTGCATTAATAGTTTCTGTTCTGAAAATGCAGGCTGCACAATTTTGGAGTTTTAATACACACTTTTTGATTACTAAGATTATTTTTAGCATAATTACTTTAATTGAGAGTTGTTTTATGACTGAAGACGTTTTTATGATTGAAGGATCTTTCAAATGAAACAACACATATTTACAAAAGTCATGGTTCCTTTAAGGATTTGATTGCAGAGTCTTGTTGCATGTATTTTAAAGATGGGTGGGTGGGATATATGTTACTTTGGTTCTGAAGAAGTCCTTGTTACATTCTATGGATGAAAGCAGTTAACTACATTTGTTTATTGCTATTTATTTATTGATTTTTATTAAAGTTTTTTTTTTGTGCACTGATCCATATTCCTCTGCATGTGTCTTTCCACCTTACCATACCACTTTGGGTTTGGCTATTAATTAGTGGTGTGGTATGGGACACCCTCCTCCATCCATGCCATGCTTAGATTATTTCCCCTTTTACAATTCTCTTCTATGGCCTTATTTAGCAGCAAATGATCCTTTGTTGCATATGACTTTCTTTTGTTACTCTTCTGGTTTATTGCCATAACCAAGTTTTTTTTCCTAAATGAGTATAAACTCCAACTGCTTGAATTACAGGATTTTACTTGTATATTACTGGGAGGCAAGTTAATGGTCTATAGTTTTTATGATGGTTTGCAGATTCATTCTTAAGGGGACTATTGTTTTTCCTGCTGTTAACCAAACTGGATTTTGTTTAGGATTTGCATATAAGTAATTCTTACTCATGGCTAAATCTTTGTGTAAAGATGTTTATGCTTTTTTGCCAGAAGTTCTGTATTGCTTCTATGTCTGGGGTTTTTCATTTAGGAGCTTTTCTTAATCTTATCTCAATTTATCTGACCATTACTTCATGCTATTTCATATCCTCTACTTTAGTGCGCCTTACTATTTCTTTTAATTTTTATAACTATTCAGCATCTTTGTTATATTTAACAGAATCTTCACAAATACTTCTCCAAAATGTGCTTATTTCTCATTTTTGTTTTATTTGGAAATATTTAGATTCCTTTTGCTTTATTTCCCAATTCTCTAAAATATATTTTTCAGTCCATAAATTGCCTTTTTGTCTACTTTTCCTTTATATTTCTCTGCATACCATCTACGTGCTTTTGCCTGGGCTGATATGTCTAGTTTCTTATCAGCAATAATATATGATACATCTTGAGCTGTTTTGGGAATTTGATTGAGTAATAATGTTATTTATATTGCTGTTACTATTTTGAGGGGTTGTGGTAGTATGGCCAGGGTAGAGCAGGTTATTTATTGAGATCCAGAAAATTCTGGCATTAATTTGGTATTTATACTGTAGATCTGCATATTAGGTCAGGCTTGTAGTATGGATTAGTTAATGTATGTGGGATAACTTTGAGAATAAGGTGTCAAATATTTAAATGTGGATAGGCTGCAGAGTGCTAAACATGATTCATAACATTTCTTTAAATGACTTATGATTGAAGTCATGAATAATTTCTGCCATGACTTTATATGAGCTGCAAAAAAGTATAATATGCATACCTCTCAACCTCTTAAGAGCAAGAAATCTGGACAAAGCAATAAATAATGGGGGGGGGGGGCAAAGGCAAAAAATAGGGACAATTTTTAAATATTGTTCTTACAAACTTAGAAATTTAATAGAATAACAGGTTTTGCATTAGCATGAATTTTCTGAAGGATATGAAGTCAAAGTCAAATGCCTGTCATTATTTTCTGACTTTAATCCTTAATGTTTTGCCAATGATTTGCCAGAAAATCATAATTTTACGAGAAACAGACCAAAAGTATCAGACAAAAATCTGGACAATTGAGAGCCTACCTGAAACAAGTGGCTTTCAGCCTTTGCCTCAAATAGATAATCAGAGCATCTTACTATTTATAGTAATACTTATTAACCCAAACCAAATGACCTACTAAACAGGTAACAATGAATATGGCTTATTACTTCCAAGTGTATCTAAATTCCAGATTAGCAATGCGGTACGAGTCACTAGAATTTTGGTGAACCTAATACCTTTTCTACCTGGTCCACAGATTTGTTATAAAAAATAAAAAAATGCAATACGCAAGTGCTTTTGTTTAACTAGTGTAAACTTCATCAGACAATAATGTAACATTAAGCCAACACTTAAATAAATCACAACCCATTCCCAATTGGATAAAACCACAGATAATATCACAAAGAGAATTAGTTAAGTTAATGCCCAAGATGAAAGGGACACAGACATAGGGTATTTAACTGCCTTGGTTATGGGGCTAACCCAGAGGATCGATAATTTATACCAACACATGGGCATTATTAACAACAATACTATTGGGGCTTCCAATGCACATAGTGAAGCCAGCAACTTGTCCACAGACTTTAACATCACTCCCCAGTGCCTTGCCTTTCATCAACATACAGAATTAGCATCTAGGCAAGGGGATGATGTGCAGACGCACAACCGAGATGTAAGTGAACAAGAAGGAACGGGTTTATACAACGCAGCTGCTATTTATGAGCAAACACATGGTTTTAGGAAAGATATTCTGCAGTTAAAGGATTGGTTATGATCTGGACTTACCTTCAATGGTGAAATGAGGCATAATGCCACTTCAATTGAAGGTAAGCTTAACGATTTTGACACTAAACTTTTGCGTTGCAAGAAATTGCAGCTGGAGAATGCTTACTTGAGAGAATGTATCAGGCTAAAAGTCGTTCCTAAGGGCCTGAGAGTATGGCTTAAATCATAACTCTGCTTTCCACCTTGAATTATTACAGCTATTTGATAGATGTGGACTTGAGCTATTGGAGTTATTAGGGAAACACAACACAAGTGACATTGATACTTTATTTAATGAGTTGACTGTTTTAGATAAATCTATCTGTGATGAAAGAAAGTACAACTTAATGAAATATGAACACCTTAGAATTCATAATAGTAGTACTGACCAGCACATAAACAACTTAAAAGCTGGCAAGCTGAATAAAATTGACATAGATGTGAACGATTATGCAAATATCTTGGCTTATCCCACACCTCCAGGCACATACAAAAAATCTAGAAATACTGTCATTGACCAGAGAAATCCTCCACTTGATTCTGTTACTAATTTTGAGGGTGCGGGAGATATGGCAGAGAGACTAGACGACTCGGCCCTTAATTTTGACAAGGAGTACCCTGAATTAAGAAGAAGCGAGAAAATAATGAACAAGGTTAATTATAACAAAAGACAGCAACCTCAGGTGGGGTTTTAATACTTGGGGTTTCAAGGGGACCTACCCAAAACCAGAAACTGGAGGACATAAGTGTGTTCAAGGATAACATTTCATGTGACAACATTGTGGATGAATTTTTTAACCAGGAGCAATTTGAAACTTCTCTAGTTTAACAATAAGTGAGAAGGTCACTGAAAAACCAATCATTAAAAACAAAATGAAAACTCCAGCAAAGCTAGAACCTTCACTGAGTGACCTCCCAAACCTCTTGTATCAGAGGCACATGGGATATGTGCAAATGACCCTTATGAACATCAGGTGTTTCAGCTAATTGGCGCTTCTTAATGACCATGACTTGTTTTGTCATTTTAATGGACAACTCGGGTCAATAAAGCCAAACCCCACTAGCTGTGGATATGCATATTTCGGCCTTGTTATGACCTCGTCAGCACAGCACAAGCAGATCAGCTGGGTATAACAGTCCAGTGTTTCTTATGCTTAGTGGAGGAACGTATCTGGTCCCTGATCTCCTTACAAAAGCCCTTGACTGCCACAGGAGATCCTATGCCTGTTGAAATCTTATTGTTCATGTTCCTTTCCCAACAAGACTTAAATTAGGTTATTTTGATGCGCTAGGCCATAAAACTTATCAGACCAGCTCTTCTCTAAGTAGTGGGGTTTCTATAACAAATTTTTAACTCTTAGTAGTTTCGTAGACATTTATTTATTTATTTTTTTACTGAAACAGAACTTCATTTATATGTTTTTATTCCTTTTCCATGCTCAATGCTGCTTGACTGACTGCAAAATTGATTGATAGCAAGTTTGCTCTGTTATGTTTAATTGTTGAGTAAGCTCTATCTTGCTGTTTTTGGTAGTTTTGTATATTTATACCAGAATTTTGACATAAGCGTTTTGGTGTACATTTGTACTGTTTAATATTTAATTAGTCATCTGAAGGAAGACTTCCCTGAATGAATGGTGACCAGCTTAAAAATTTTGTGGTTACAGTAAGAAATGAACTTGCCTCCCTGTTTTATTTACTTCACCTGTTAGCTTTGGAACAACATATGCTCAGATGCAAAGATGCTCATTTGCTGGACCCTCCAGGCTGAGTGTTCTTCAGCCTCAGCCAGTGACTCTGTACTTTTTTTTTTCAGTCTTCTTTACAATATCACCTGATAGGGTGGGAGGGCATTATCTGGGTAGGACAGTCCAAGGCACTTGGCAACCTCACGAGTACCATCTGCACATAAATGTCCTAGAAATGAGAGCTGTGCTCCTAGTGTTGCAAGCTCTTCAAGACTCTCTTCCTTTTGGGACCATTGCATTTCAAACAGACATGTCAGTGGTGTGATACATCAACAGATCCATATGTTACTGGCCTGAACAACAAAACCAAACTGAGTATTGTGATATAAGAAATTACACAACAAGGGGCATGGTTTTATTAAATGTTATCGATGTGTGAAATTAATAATGCATGTTTAAAGACATTAACTGATGAAAAAGAGTTGGCAATGAAGTACAAGTCAAATAATATAGGCAAACATGAAAAATGTAGGCAGGATAGATTGCAAAATGAATGGACATTAAAGAAAAAGTCATTAGGGAATATACTGTAAAACAAAGACAGCATCCAAAATTTCTAATGCAAGGTTGCAGTAGGTGTGGTGAAACGTACGACAGAAAGTGCATCTTCTGCTTTAATTTGTCCTGTAGAACCGGTACTAACAATGAACATGTTAAGATGCCTAAAAGGAAAAAAAAGGACATCCAAAAGAAGTTCCATGTAATTTACCAGAAATATGAACATGAACTGTTTATTTGTAAAGCCTTTGTATTATGAAACTGAAACTTACATCTGAATCAGTGAAACAGGACTGCACTCCAGAATGGAAATACTAAGAATTAATAACAAATCATGGAATATGAACCTGTTTCAGGTATACAGTACAATATGCGTTTTGTTTTAAACGAATGTTAACCATGTATGCCCAATAGATCAAAGTATTCCTTTCTAGGTACAACCTGAAAACACTGGTTAAGTGGACTTGCTCAGAGTCTCACAGTAAATACGTACAATATTATTTCACTGATAACTGTTCACCCAAGGAAGAGCTGTAATTAAAGAAGTGTTAAAAGTTTCTATCTGGTGGAAGTGTTGTTTAAGAAAAAAAACATGGGCTTAACAGGTTGCAAGTGGATTGTCTTTTGTCAAGTTGAGCATTTGTATGATGAGACATTGATTGACTGATTTATGTTTTATTAACTGGGTAAATGAACTGGTCTGAAGCCCCTGTTTCACATGGAATTGGGGTATTTTCGGATGGGTAAGTAGAAACACTGAACTGATTATATACAAAAATATTATATAAGGTTGCAGTACAAACAGCAACAGACAGCTGTATCAATATTACATTATTACTGTGAAATATAATTTGCAAAATCAAGCAATAATCAATGTTTCCGAAAGCCTTCTTATCTGAAAAAGTAGCTAGTAGTGAGGGATACCAAATTAAAAATTAGTCTAAACTGTTTCACTGGATTATAATAAAAGCAGATGTATGTTGTATCAGGAGGACCAGGGAGATGAGAAATTGGTTTTCTAGCCACAGTCTGACTGATGCAGAAAAGACAGGATTTCATTATTCAGTATCTACTGGAGGCACTGATGTTTATGGAGCAACAGGGATTGAAAAGGATACAATGGATGTAAGGAAGCTATTGATGGATCCGAAATGAAGAAGGATAAGGAAACATCAGCAAGAAACGTTGTAGATGATTGGCAGGTAAAGGAAAATGGCGGTGCCATTGAAAAACACATGGGAGTAGCAGGCTACAAGTGGATTGCATTTTGTCAAGCTGAGAATTTATCTGACCAGAGATTGATTAATGGATTGATTGATTGACTGACTGACTTAAGCTGCATTAGCCAGTTAAGTAATTTGAACTGAAAACCCTTTTCTGCCAAGATCTGGACTATTTAGGAAAGGCAATTAAAAACAAAGAATTGATTAGATACAAAACTATATAAGGTGCAGTACAAGCAGTAAAAGACAGCTGCTACATCAGTATGATATTATTACGGTGAAATATAATCTGAAAAAAAAAGAAAACATTAGGTACACATATGATCATGTGAAAACCACCATAAACCCCCCTAAATATTACTAAGCATATACAGACACACAACTTGTTTAGATGCAGGTAAGCTGGTCACAACAATGCATGATAGAAACTATAAATATGGAAAAAATATTTGAATGGTGGATAGTATTCTGAAATAACTCAGTATAAGTCATCTTCTCTCATTCGGTTATAAAAATCATCATGCAAAGCTTACAGTTTGAAAGAGGTAAACATTAACACAATTAGTCAGTGTTTGTAAACATTTACATTTATTCTGCATCAAGAGATGGATTCTGAGTGATTTTTCTCAAGGTTCCAGTTTTTTTAATATTCCATAGAGCGGTATTATTTTGAAGAATTAGTTTTTTGCATGTGCTATAGATGAATGGTTGTCTATACAGGTGAATGAAGTCAGCTATGGATGAACGGTTGTCTATACAGGTGAATGATGTCATTGCATCTGATTGTGTAAGTCTGATTTCTGAGCTGAACTTTGTCCTAGAATAAGGAGCGATATCTGTTGTGTGAGGTTGTGGAAGTGAATGTGTGGATCAGTGATATAGCTCTTATTGTTACAAAAAGCCAGTTGTTTTCTTTCAGTGTCATTCAGTGGTGTTCTTTGCTGTTGGTTAGGGCTGATGAATCTGAGAATTTTGTTGTCAGCAGTTTGTATGAAAGCAGTATATTTAGGTGAAAAGAGGGGAGTTATAGGAGACAATATTCCCCTCATACTACTACTAAGCATGGATTAAGTCACTGGAGAGTGAAAAAGGGAGTGATGGGTATGTTTTACCATGTGCCATGGTGCATAGGAGTACAGACTAGTCATTGGTCATGTACAGCAATATGGCAGTACAATCTGAGGTTTGGAAGGTCATGATGATGGTGTGGTTATGGGAGTGATTGTGGTAAGACATAAAAGAAAGAGTGCATGGAGCTATGCAGATGGTCCAAGAAATTAGGGGGCCCTGGGGAATTATGAAAATTAGGGAATGGAAACAGTGTGGAAATAGATAGTGTATGCTCAGAAAAATAATGGCAGGCATGAATCTGTGTAAGATGGAACAAGTAGAAAAGAACAGGCAAGCTCAGAGTATATGGGACAGATGAAGAATGGCAGACATCAATCAGGATAGTATAGGACATTATTTATTTTTATTTATTTATTTGTTTAATTTATTTAACATTTGTTAACCGGGAAAGTACGACTTGGAACAAAGCCAATTTTCAGCGGAGGCCCAGGGAGAAACACTCAAGACGCATGTCTTTATATGTATAAGTGCCAGTCACGGGAAGGCCACTATGACAAATAACAGGATGAGGTTATATTTAGAAGAGAACAAGAAGGGAGAGGAGAACAGCAGGAGGGGGGACTGAAAGGAATCAGTATACAGAAGAGGCCAGTTAGGGACAGCAGATCTTATTTTTTTTGTTTCAGGAATAGTACAGGAGACATGAGAAATAGACTGGAGCAGTAAAGGAAGAAAGCCAAATGGAAGTGACAGTGATGATGAAAATGTGGGGGGTTAAGTTGCAAGCAGGAGGAGACCAGACATGAAGCAGGCAGAAAAGATGAAAGGAGATTATAGAATACAGTAAGAAAATGAACTGAGCAATACATTCACAGAAAGATTACAAAAAGTGAAATGTTAAGACTGAAACAGATATTTGGCATACATTATAGCACTGATCACTTGTTTTTGTACTGTGGTACTCTGTCCAGTATTTTTAGTTTGTGTTTTTAAATTCTCTGCAAGATATACTGTATGTGTACCTGGTCTGCAATGAGGAAATCATACAAAATTACATACTATATTGTCAACTGTTGCTCCTATGACCCAAAAGACATTCTCTGTTTATAGGTTCATAGGTAGATACTGGGCTATCTGCCCAAAGGCATATATTAGCCCAGCCACGCTGTGCGGTATTCACCGCCCCTTTGGTTAGTTCCCTAGGCCCTTGATCTAGCAGCTAGTACCCTTGGCCCCTATCTAGTAGAGCTGTTGGTATGATCTATCTGTTACCCATCCACTCGTCAAGGTTCCCCTTGAAGAGTGATAGTGAAGGGCTCTGTCTTATGTAGATTGGGACCTTGTTCCATAGCAAGGGAAGTTTTTGTGAAGGGAATCTATCCCTCTAGCATTTTCTATTCATTGTTGTGCTGAGGTTTATATCCCTAGAGCGTGTAGCTCGAGTTGATTTGGTTCTGCTAAGATGGAGCATGTTCAACAGTTCTGGGTTGGACATGGCTCTGTATGTTAGACAGAGATCGCCTACCGCCTTCTCAGAGGTGATCTCTGTCTCATACAGACTCCTCAGAGGTGACCTCTGTTTGGCATACAAAGCAATCTCAGACCCAACCTTGATGGGACTGCTGCATATCTGCAAGTCAAGCTCCACTCTGTTTATGAAATATATGTTAGATTTTCAATAGTAAAATAAGTATAATTGTATCAGAACCTTTTTCAGAACAGAAATGTTGTTGGAATCTGCAATATGAGCCTGGCTTTGTACTGTATGTACTGAGAAGGAGTCATATTGGTACCAAATGATTAGCACATGAGACAGCCCAGTGTTATATAACATCAACACAATGTAGGTACTTTTTGGAAATAGAAGCATCTGAGAACAACTGATTTTATCCACAAACCAGTAGTTTGAAAAGCAATACAGGACACTAAACACAGAATTACACATCTAGAGAACAAGGTATGAACACCATACCATATAAAACACCATATTTTCATAAATATGTCCTTTAATTGTAATGTTTATTTATCTATTAACCAGGTAAGAATAACAGACACAAGTGTCCCCACTCAGTAGCACTGCTTGACTAAACGAGTTGCTCAGTGTTATACAGGAGACAAATGGAGGTTGAAGGAATCAAACCCTACACCCTTGATTATAGGACACAGCTCATTAACAACTCAGAGCTTTAATTATCAGTGTTAACTGTTAGACTATGCTCTCTTTAAGACCATGGCTGAAAATAAATACCAGATTTCTGTTTATATAACTTTTTATACTCTTAATCAATGTTTCTGCATTCAGATTTCCTCACTGTTATTCATAGCTCAGCTACCAGTCTGTCGGTCACCTTCAATTTCTTTTCATTTTATGTCTGAGAAAGATTAGAACACAATTCTATGAACCAGGTAAATACAGCAATTAATTATCTCTGTGCATCCTATCCCAATAAACTATGATTAATTAGGTTGGCTGAATACTAATATTTTTTTTTTGTTTTGGTTTGTTTACTTCAGGGCCTCATTGTTCAATGAGGAGTGAGTTGTGTTCAACATCCCTAGAAAGTTGATGTGTGAGAGATGATCCCTTGCATCATTTACATATGGCAATGCAATTAGTATTGTCGATCATTAGTGAAGGAAACTGATTACCTTGTGGTTGTCTTTGCAAATTATTAATTTAAGCAACAAGCTGCATTAGGGCTGGAAAAGCACTATTTCTGAATGCCATGCTTTGTGTTAAATCTGTAGAATATTTATTATCCATTCCTGTACTTTAAGGTATGAATATAAAGCTCTAGAGGATGTCTAAATATGCACATTTTTACATAGGCTTGCTAGCTATAGTTTACTCAGTGGTGCAAAGTATGAGTACACATTGTCTTTAAGTAAATCCCAAATAAACTGGACTTGATAAAACACTTTTATTTTTTTAAGTATAAAAATAAAGCTTGGTTTGAAAACAGACCACAACAGAAAGCCTATTTTAGTGCTGGAGCTGGGCTTTTTGACCTTTACTATAACATGCTTTCCAAATCAACTGACTACTTACAGCAGGCATACTCCCTTGTATAACAAACATTGGCAAATCAGTGTGTCACTTCAACATTGTGAACCTTGGCTCTAGATGATTGTCACTTTTGAAGTGACCCCATGACCCCATGTGTGAAAATGGAAAAAGGGTTGTGGATTGATGGATGGATGTTGTCAAAAAATGTAAATTTGATTACATATTTCATGGTCCGTCATGAAGAAATTTCCGTATAAGCATAACAATATATAATGATGAAATTATACATGTGTTCCTCAGTTAACGTGACATAAATACAGGAACATGGCAGGACAGAAAGCTGATTTTTTATTTCAGAAGTTGTTACTGAAAAGGTGGGAATGTCCCTGTCTTTACATTTAAAACAAAAACTATGATGGTTCAATTATCCTCCTAAGTAAGCAGCAGGCATTCTTATATAAGCAAACTGCAGTACAAACAAGATAGTACAATACTTTTATTATAAAAGTAAAGTAGATGTTATAGAAAATGGAAAGGAACACGTTGATAACTTTTAGTTTTGTAGTATGCGAGACCTTTTGTGCAACTTGTCAACAGCAGATAAAGTGTCTTGTGATAGCATGTGTTATTATACTGGTATTTTAAGATTGGTCTGGCAAGCAATGTTGTATCACCTTAGTCAGAATCAAAAGCACTACAGTAGCTAATGTCAGGTAATGGGGCACAAGCTGTGACATGATTGGCACTTCAGTTATACTGCAGATCTGGGGCTATTACAGCGAGGGTACTCATTTCAGCCACATCAGATAACGTAACTGTTTAAACAAAATTGTTTGTCTGTAGTGTGTAGTATATGTATATCTTTCTATCTATGTCTGTCTGTCTAGGGGTGTAGCTGCAGGTATTTTTTTGGTACTGTATGTCTAGTTTGGGAGAGGCTACTATAGGAAATATAGTTAAAATTTATGCTATTAGAAAAAGGTACTGACCCGACACCATGCTGACTGTACACAATAAATACCAGTCTGCAAAAATTGCAGCCTTCACTTTTATTTACATATTGCTGCAGGATCATCAGTGGTTGATTATCCACAGATATATTATCAGCCTCGTAAGGTGGATTTATATAACTTGAGATATACCATCAACCACTTAATATTGATGCACATAATGTAGCTGTCATATATTTTCCATAACTGTTTCCAAATGGAACAGGAATTTGATAAATGTTGAGAAAAAATGTGCTGAGAATGTAGACCTGTTAAAGAAAATTGATATTTTCTTGAACAAAACTACTGTTGTTTAAAATGAATAACGTGCCATATAGATGCAGAATTGTAAGGACTTTAGGAACAGTTTCTAATATGCATAAGGAATCAAGATGAGCCGATGTCTCAAAGGAAATGTCAACAAAGTCTACAGTATTGAGAAGGCTTGCTTCAACATATGGCCTAAACCAATGCATTGGTTAGCACAGTTATTAAAGGAATGTGATACCATGGATACTTTTTAAATGACACTGTAAGTGATACAAACTACTTTCTGAATCTTGGCAATGACCTATAACCTGGTGGTACAACAACATGAACAAACTGCATTAAAATCAACACATCAAAGTCCCCAGCAGTATGCATAATGATGCAGTTGCAGGGCCTTGATTTGGCCCAGCTAAGAGAAAAATCTGTAGAATGCCAAGCTGCAAGTCAGTACAGATGGTGAACATGTGGGTGATTCTGATTTGAAAATATGAGACTTGGACATGAAGACATAATTCTGCACTTAATGGTGCCCAGGCAAAAACAGGATCTAAACTAGACATGAAAGATAATAATACAGTCCCATCTGCGAGAAACATATTGGAACAGCTAATTTACAAACAAATACTTAAATTTGTACAGGATCATCAGCTTTTACATGACTTGCAACATGACTTCGGACCATGTTTTAGCCCAAAAACTGTACTATATGAATCAATGGTCAATTTTCTTAAATACAAAGGACTGCTGACCATGACTCTGATATTCCTTTAGCTGGAAGTCCTTTTACTGGCACAACTTTCATTAAAACTATTTCCCATACACCACATTAAAAATATGCAAAATATGGGCATGGCCAAGATGCTGGCTGGTTAACAGCACATTTTTTTTAGCTCTGCTATCTGATTTATATCTCCAAAATTTAAATACGTTCATAGGTAGGTACTAGGCTATCTGCCCAAGGGCATTTATAAGCCTAGCCAGAGTGTGTCAGCTTTCACCACCCCATTGATTAACTGAGCCTCTGTCAAGAAGAGCCAATAAAGTGATCCCAGGGGTGTATTTTCTGTTACCCATCCACTCGTCAAGGTTTCTCTTGAAGAGTGTTAGTAAGGGGCTCTTCCTAATGTAGTTAGGAATTTTGTTCCAAAGCATGGAGAGTCTCTGTGACAAGAATCTATCCCTCCAGCATTTTCTATTTATTGTTGTGGTGAGGTTTAGCTCACTAGAGCGAGTGGCTCGCAGTGACTTGGATTTCTTTAGGTGGAGTATGTCCATCAATTCTGAGTTGGACATGGCTTTGTAAGTCTGGCAGAGATCACCTCTGAATAAGCGATATGCGACTGAGTACAGCTGGAGTTTTTCCAGTCGGGCTGCATAGGACATATGTTTGAGGTGAGTAATCCTCTTGGTGAGGTACTTTTGTGGTCTTTCCAGCTGTTGGAAGTGTCTTGTAAGGTACATCCCTAATGGGGCATTGTACTCTATGATGGGTCTGATGAGTGACGAGTAGAGGGGCACTATAACCTCTTTATTTCTAGATGCCAAACCCTTTAGTAATTAGATGGGCTACATAGAAGGATTTTCTAACTACTTTGACAATATGATTGTCAAAGGAGAGATTACAATCTACCTGGATCCCCAGATCTCTTATTACATTTTCTGTATTAAGGGGGCCTGCCACCTATGTGGTAATTCATGGGTGTTTTGTTTCTCCCAAATGGGATGACTATGCATTTTTGGCATTTAGCTTGAGACCATGACTTTGACACCAGGTAATGATCTCAGGCCCTTTTGGAGAATGTCCATGTCAGCCAGAGAGTCAATTATGGCTCCCAGTTTTCAGTCATTGGCGAACTTGGCTAGCCATAGTCCTCCTGTGTTTGCCTGTACTTCTGAGAAGTATATGCCGAACAGTAGGGGTCCCAGGACCAAACCTTGTGGGACACCACTTGTGACTGGATTAGAGTCGGACTTGGAGCCCACTATTCTTACCGTGTGAGTTCTGTCTGTAAGCCAGTTGGCAACCCATCTTGTGATGTAGGGGTTTATGTTCAGGCTGGTGAGTTTTTCTATAATTCCTGAGTGTGGAATGGTGTCAAAAGCCTTGGCAAGGTCAAGGTAGGCTGTGTGAACTACCTTCACCTCATCTATGGCCTTGGTGATGGTCTCAAAGAAGTCAACCAGGTTTAGTAGGCATGATCTGTCTTTAACAAAGCCAAACTGGGTCGGGTCAAGTGTTTGGAGGTTCCCAAAGTCTTTGTTAATGAGTTCCATGATGATGCGCTCCATAGCCTTGTAGACCAGGCTAGTCAGGCTTATGGGACAATAGTTACCAGGGTCACTTGTGGCCCCTCCTTTGTGGAGCAGAATAACCATTGCTGTGTGCCATTCTATGGGCATGTAGCCTGTGGAGAGGCTGAGGTTGAGCAGTGTGTTTAAGTGGGGGGTTAGTTCGTTCTGTAGTTCATGCAAGATGCAGCCTAAGACACCATATGGCCCCATTGATGCTGTGCTTTTGGCTTTTGAAAGGGCTGTTTTCACCTGTGCATCTGTGATTTCTGGGACACTACACTTTTCCAGTGTTGTTGTGGGCCCTGTTGGGGGTGAGAGGGGGGTGAAGTTTGCACTGAATCTATCTGCCAGGATGTTGGCAATATCAGTGGGTTCAGTATATTTTGTGCTATTTTGCACTAGCTCAGAGCATATCTGCGAGTTGCCATTTAGATTCTTGACATAGCTGAAGAAGGCTTTGTGGTTATCTTTCGAATCCTTGGCTATTTTCCTTTCAAAATTAGCCTTGGAGGATTTTATGAGGGACCTTAGTTCTTTACTGCTACTAATCAGGGATGTCTTTCCTTTTTGGGATTTGCTTTTTTTCTGAACTAGTTTCCTCCTTCTATTGTATAGCCTGTTTATGGCAGGGGTCCACCAGACTGGTTTCCTTCTCTTAGGGGAGTGAGTCTTGGTTTTGCTAGTGATGGCAAGATCCATGCATCCTTGTAGGTGCTCACAGAGTGCATTTGTAAAGGTTCCTGCATCTTGGACACTGTTATCCTTTAGTGTGGGGGCTGTGAAACTTACCACCTCTGTCTTAAGTAAGGTGAAGTTTGATGTAGAAAAGTTTTACACTGTGGTTTCCTTGGCTGGAAGTGGTGGTGTGGTGTGGACATCCAGAGTGATTAGTTTATGGTCTGATCTAACCAGTGACGGGTTGACCTCCAGTGTGGAACACCTGTCACCCATGCTGGTGATGGCCAGGTCCAATATGTTTTCACCTCTGGTAGGGGAGTTTACCAGCTGACCCAGGCCATTTGAGTTGATAAATTCCAGGAAGCACTGGACCTGGGAGTTTGTACTTGAGTAGTTTTCCCAGTTAACAGTAGGGCAATTGAAATCGCCCAATATCAGGGTGTTCGGTAGGACCTTCATGTTTTCCACTGTCTCCAGAAAGGTAAAGTGGTGATCTTGGGTCATGGAGAGTGATCTGCAGCAGGACACAATTTGCATTGCGGATTTGCCTGATGTTAGTTGCACATGGATGATCTCGGAGGGATAATGCTGCGCCACTAACCTGGAGGTGTAGGTATCCTTGATGAATATGGATACACCCCCTCCTTTTCTGTTTCGGTCCATGTTTTGTGGCCGAAATTTGTGGTATGAGTTGTAGCCCGGTAGTGCTGGGGTGCTCTGTGGAGCCTTGAACCAGGTTTCAGTTACTGCACAGATGTCGATGTTCTTCATACTGAGAAGTGCTTCGAGCGCGTGCATTTTGAGATTTAAACTCCTGGCGTTGAGTAACATAATCCTCATTTTTTTATTTGTGATGTTTACGGAGGTGGGTTTGACTTTTGAGCCTTGCCTAAAAAAGGCACTATGGGGGCAGCAAGAGCCTTGGCCAGTATTTGAAAGTCTAGGGGTGACAGGTGCAAGCCGTATCTTGTGAAGCAATGAAGCTTGTCGAGCATGTCGTCCCAGGCTGACAGACACTGGATCCCCTTTGAATGACACCAGAATCTTAGCCATTTGTTGAAATTGATAATTTTTTCTTTATACTGAGGTATCATTTTTGGTGAGGGCAGGATGCTACTCAGGGTCAAGGTCATACCCGCCTGGGCTACATGATCAGAGAGCTCTTCCATGTCTCTTTTCATGTAGTCCAGGGAGGTACATCTCAGGTCATTCAAACCAACATTAACAATGACAGAGTCATATTTGTACTTGTTCTGCAGTGACCTGAGTGCTTGTGTTATGTGGCGAATTCTGGCTCCAGACAGGCAGCTAACAGTAACCTTCTCCTTGTCCAGCCTAGTGAGTGGGACGTCAGTGTGCCTGACTATAGAGTCACCTATTACTAGTGTGTTAGGTGTGTTATTTCGCCTTAAGGGTTGTGATTGTGCTGCACACTGATTTTGTGTTTTATGTGTTGTCTGGTTTGTGATGGGAGGTGCATGTTTTTAGGGTGTCTGCTTTGGAGGTCTGTGATGCTTTTGCAGGTTTTTATTTAGAGTGTCTGAGTATGATTCTGTGTATTTATGTGTATTTTTTGCCAATGCTGGTTTAGTATGTCTATGTGAGGCTGGAGGTGTGGTGCAAGTGTTAACCTTCTCCTCATGACAGCCTGTTCCAGTCTTGGGTGAAGAGAGCTTAGCCTCCAATTTAGCTATATAATTGCATCTCTCGCATATGTTAATGTTTTGTGGTTGGAAGAGAGGGTTGTCTGTGTATATAAGGCAGTTGTAACATTGCCTCAGGATACCCAGGTTCACCAGCTGGACTAGAGAGTATTCCTGAAATTGACCTTTGGTCATGCCTGAATAGCAGGGTGAGCTGCTTAGTCACTTAGGTGGTGTGGGGTGAATAATGAGCCTTGCTCTGCTGGGCAATCAAGTGTCGGGGTATATTAGTGCTTGCTATTAGGTCTGAGCAAGTGCTGGACTGTAGGATGCTTTTTAAGTGCTTAAGTTGAGAGTTAGACTACTTTCAAGGAGAAAACTGAAGAGGAGACTTGGTGGAGCCAGGATAAATTTAGCTCTAGTTAACCAGCATTGCTCAGATGTGCAAAACCGTGCAAACATGGTTTTTACAGCAGGGAAATGAAAGAGATAGAAATTAGCCCAAAATGGGCTATAAACTACTAACTTCTGGGCTGGAACCACTCCTCCAGGGACAGGTGGCTGCTCAAAGCTCCCTCTCTCACAGTGAACAGAGAAACCTCCCTCTATCCAAGTAAGGTATGGGCAAATGACAATGATAACTCATTAAGTACTCTTCTGAAATCAATTGAGCTTGTTCACAGCCTTTCAGGTCTCAAATTTAATGAAAGTAAAACTAAATTGCTACTTATAAATTTTGATAAGAAGAATTTAAATAAGATTTTTTTTAAATATATAGCTGCTGATAACAAAATCAAATATCTGGGAGTTACACTAACCAAAAACATAAATGAAGTACTTATTACTAATTATAGCAATATTTTAATTCGTATAAATAATCTTGTACAAAAATAGAAAATGTTTTTCTTGACTATGGAAGATAGACTTTATATAATTAAAAGGATCATACAAGCTTTTTCTATTCCCCCTCTAAACAATATAAACATATGTTTAATAAATTAATTCTAATGTTTTATGGTATCTTAACAAACCCAGGGTATCTATTAATTATCACTTAAATAACTTGGAGGCAGGAGGTATAAATATTCAAGATACTGAGATTTATGTTTTATCATCTGTTATAAAGATATTATCCTTATGGTTAAATAGTTCTTATTCAGCTAAATGGAAACAATTACATGAAAGCATTTGGTTAACTTCTAGTCACTTGATACTACCTCAATACACAGGCATGGTATTTAACAATTTCCTTTGGATGATGAGAGGAAATTTAGTTAATAAAAATAAATATAGAAGGTCTAAATTTATGTCAAGTATACTGAAAACATTCAGTCATGGGCATTTCTCTTATTCCGATTGCCTGTTCTCAAAATAATATTAATACCTTTGATATGGCCACAATTAAAATTCTAAAAGAAAAGGATCTAGTCTATTGGAACTAATTGACAATGGAGCAAGTTAAAAACTAATTTAATTTTGACAGTAATATGTAGCTGGTAATACAGGATTTAAGACATGTTATAAGTTGGTTAGAAGTAATGATTCTATCCACTAGACAAAATACTCCCAAACTTTTAGAACATTTGATATTCTAGTAAATCATATTGTTCAAGTAAAAGGCTATTTGTCAAAAATATATAAAATTATTGAAAGTACGAAAACATAAAGAACAATTTTGGGACTATTACAAATCAGTTAATAATCATTACCCTTATAATAAAGATAGAGAATACTTGTCTCTTCTAAGCAAACTTCCCTATCAATACAATGGAAGTTATTTTCATGGAAATTTCTTCATAGATCTTTTATGACTCCTCATAAAATAGAACTAATGTTTGGACAAGATATCGGATGCTGGAGGTATAAAGATAATCTGAATGCAGAGTGGCAAAATACGTTCTTAAATTGTAATTTACTTAAAACTTACTGGGAAAAAAGTAAATTATTTTTTGTAAACAATTTTTAATTATAAACTTCAGTTCCATAGATCTTTAATTGTGTTTAATGTTCCTATACCACAATGTGCTCCTATAACAAAGTTTTCACTTTTATGGGCACTCCTTGCCATTGCACGTAAGATAATTTCAGCAGACTGGAAGAGTGAATCATCACTATTATTTAAAGATTACAGAAACATGACTTTGACGGTTTCTTGAATGGAATTAACAAAAATTAAGAGAAGAACAGAAAAGATTACTTCTTACTACAATTCTTGGCAAAAAAATTGTGGAAGTACCACAGAGAAATGACGGACATAATATATGTACTTCATTTTCTGAAGACATAAACTGTAGTTATTAATTCAGACACCTATGTTAATATTTTTTTTGTTGGTTTATGTTCTTTTTCATGTAGTCATTTATGTTGTCAACCAAAAATTGCAGGTTTATCTTATTATGATATGGCAATTCATATTATGTCTTAAAAAGCATTCAATAAATCATATTTGAAGTAAAAGAAAATATGTAAAGTATGTATGTTTTTTAAAAGTGCAAGCAGGTAGAGTTAATAATATATAGTAAATGGAATGTTGTGGTGAACCTCGCAATATACTGAAAAATTTTATTTTGCTTTAGTATGTCTAATATTTTGTCAGTGAAGCATTGATTATGATAGATCTAAGAAATGCACTGTTGATCAATCAGAATGTTTCTCCTGGTCTGTATTTGTTGACCACAAATGAGAATTCAGCCAAGTAGATTGCCTTCTGATGTATCCCACATACATATTTGATGGACTATCGAATGGTTCAAAAACTACCTTTTTATTACATCAGACTTTGTTAAATATGTCAATACATTTTAATATCTACTCTGTACATGAGGGCTCTCAAAGGTTTCATCTTTAATACAACTATCCTCTTTATTCATCGACAGCATGACAAAAGACTTTTCAGATTTACAACTTGTACATTAGGCTGACGACTTTCCTTTGCTTACCAGCAATATACATATACAGCACATTTAAACCCCATCACTATCAGACTTCAACAAGCTCTACCACTAGTTTTCATTGAACATTGTCTCCTGGTAAGCTCAACAAAACTAACAGTGTTACTGGTACAGTACAAAGTCATGCTTTCTCACATATTACATTACTTATTATATTACATATATTATATTACTCGGGATATTACAGATCCTGGTACTACTCCTTTAAACGTTACCACTTCCTGTAAATACTTTGGAAGAATTTCAGAACATACTTTTACTCATCTTTTGCATATTGATAACAAGATAAAGAAGATATATGCTCAACTGAAATAATCCTGTACATTTATTAGCTTAATAGTAACTAATATCTGCTGCTTCAAAACTATCTTTGTATCAAAACATAAACACTCAACTCCATTTTTTATCACAAGCTGTCCAAAATACATAATTACTGTTTGAAATCAGAGAATTAGATAATGTAGTTTTTTTAACCTTGCACATAGCAAAGTTCATCATCTTGTCTTGTTACAAACACCTTGCTAGTTTGCCATTGTAAGCTGCAGATTACTTGACTGACATTTATCCCTTTCTGCTACATAAAAATGACTGATCCACTACTATTCTCCTTAGGTCTCTACAAACAGAGGCATCCCCACTGAAAGCACCATATGTTATACTGGCAACTATTGAAAGCTTTCCTAAAACTGGTGCTAGCTGTATAGATATTACTTTCCAAAAACATTAGAAATGTAGCACTGCTTTTCAAATTCCATGAAGATCTTTATAATGACCTATAAAACCATGAGTACTGTGCATCTGTTTTCTGAATACAGGCTAATCAGCTTGTCACATCACATTATAACCATCACATCTAAGCCTAAATTCTACAGTTAATGTATGACAGCCGTGCAGTACAATTTGTTTTAATGATTCACTTAATTTTATATTAGAACCTAAACTCAACAGTATAAATGCCACATAATGTATTTTTTCTTATCAAGACTCTTAAGTACATACCTCTCAAGCTCTTAGAGCAAGAAATCTGTTCAAAGCCATAAATAAAAGTGGGACAAAGGCCTAAAAATAGGGACATATTTTAAAATATTACTTTTACATACTTAGAAAGTTGACAGAATAACAGGTTTTGGATTATCATGAATTTTCTGAAGGGTATGAAGTTTGAAACTGAAATGTCTGTCATTATTTCTAACTTCGATCTTAATTGATTTGCTACTATTTTACCAGAATACCACAATTTTATGAAAAACCTGACCAAAAATATAAGGCAAAAATCTGGACATTCTGCAAAAATCTGTACAGTTGAGTGATATGTGTTTCACATGTACACCTTCCCTTTCTTCTTTTATGTAGTATCCATGCAAGTACAATTAGGTATTTCCAATTCCTTTTCAAATAAAAAGATTATTAAGTAAAGGTAATATACTTTTAGTATATTTTGAGTACAGTCAAGTCAGAATGTGCATCATTGTGTTGTATATTATTTCTGATTATTGCAATTATTATTATCAGTGTACAACATACTTATCCTTGTTATGCATTATACTAATGCTGTTTTACTTCTTATCTATGGTCCAAGTCATAGCTAAAAGATATCCTTGCAGTCAATCCCTTGATTAACTATCAAACTAAAAAACAAATAAAGAGCTAAATAATTACATGAAATTAATCAGTGGCATGCAGAGATACAACCGTGTGCATATTTATATAATGCTTGGCATAGAAAAAGTTGTTAATGCAGGTAAAAGGGGATAAGTAAGTTTCTTGAAAAGGACAGAATGGACACCAACCATAATGTCAAAGGACATAAGAATAGTATCACAGACATAACACACAAGCATTTCACATGGAAAAATACAAGTCTTATGCATAAGATGTTAGGAGAAATTAGCAGTTTACAAGGAGAGAAGAAAAAAAAGAGACATGATGTATAAGGTGAGGGTGGCAATGTACCTGAGATAAAGTATAAAGTATATACAGCATATATAAGCATATATTGCATAAAGAATATACCTGTGAGTATACACAGATATGCCTGCAGCTATCTTGCTGCAATGTTCCTGGGATAAAGCATGCCTGTGAGTGTATACAGATATGACTGCATGTTATCTGTATGGCTGCACTGTACATGGGATAAAGTATACCTGTGAGTGCATACAGATACATCTGCATGTGATCTCTATGGTTGCAGTGTCTGCACAGTGTGGAATATAATGTTGTACCTGCCTAATCAAACAAAGCCAGAATATGAAAGAAGACCACAGGATGCACGAAAAAAATTACTATGACAGAACAAATGTGGATGAAAAACAGAAAAAAATGGCTAAATACAAATAATATGAATGTAAAGGAATGGGTGGGAATTCTTGCAAGAGCAAGCAAGGACTATGGTGGTCAGTATGTATAAATACTGTGCTTAAGTACAATACAAAACGCATGGCTAACTGGCTTCTAGGAGATAAACTTCCATCTCTGATTTGAAACAGTTTGCTTTCAAATAGCTGTTATGGTCAAAAACTGCATTATATCATGGAAATTAGTCAATCCTAAGCTGGGATACATCCCAGAAAAGATTTCCTATTATGTTTACTCACAGAGGCAGTGACACATTCTGAGAAGCTACAGTTGGAACAAAAAGGGCTGAAATAGGAATTAGGATAGCAATTCTATAACGTTAATGCACTCAGCACTTGAAATAAATGAATCTGGTAAAACAGTCCAGAGAGTACATTTGTGTCACTTCTTTCTAATTGTAATGCTGTAGGTAAGCTGGAAAAACCATGCAAGACACTGGCAGATTACAGTCACATATCAGTGCAGGCTAGGTCGATGTCAATATCTGGGTAATGTGCAAGTCTACATCTATTTGATTCACATTTTTAGATTTAGCAGTACTAGCTGAAGTTCTGCTTTATTAGACAACAAATAATATAGACGTAAAGCCATGCATACATGTAGTAACAGTGCTGGATGATGAAAAAAAAGTCAGCATTAATGCATTGTGCTTTGCTGAAAGACTTCAAGCCTGCATAAACTAAAGCACTGCTGGTGATTCCCTGCTGGGTGAGGAAAGTGAACCTATATTTTTTTGTCTGTGACTGATAGAACTGTTTTTGTTTTTTTAAGAAATCTGCTTGACCTGGTATTTTTGTTCTAGATGAGAGATAAACACAAATTATCTAGGCTGCACATTTCACATTTTGTTTGCCAGTGGTTAATTGCCTCTTGACTGATACTTAAATACATAGTGAATTTCTGGGCTTTTTTTTCTTTCGCTGAACAAATTTTAAACCTGCATGAACTAAAGCACTGTTGGTGATTCCCTGCTTGAGTTACCCAACCACACCCCCCTTTGTTGATGTGCTTTTTAAACCTGCTGATTTTAAGCTGCCCATCCTTACTGTAAATAAAGCTCAATAAGCCCCTCCCTTTCTAAACTGCTGTTGATATACTGAATTACTTACCTGTCTTTACTTGTGCTTATATTTAAAAAGTGCATTTTGCATCTCATTGTCTGTTCTACTGATTTACTTGATCTGAATTCATTATCTAGCTAGCTGTTGGATTAAGTAGTGCATTTTTACATTCTAGCAAGCACTTGTTTTTATATCAAGAGGTCAGTTGATTTTCCATCTAGTGCACTGAGAGATAGTTTATATTGGGGAAACACTTAAGATTTCTGCATGTAGTTTTATTGGCTGGAGGGCTTATTTATTAACTTATATTGTTTTTGTTGTCTTTATAAATTCTGCACAATTGAGTGGTCTTGGTTCATTTATACAAAGTGAAGTACTTTTATTAAATAATCACACTTTTATAAGCTGTTTAAAGTACAATGCTGTATATATATATATATATATATATATATATATATATATATATATATATATATCTTTATGTTTGCTTGTAGTAGCATTTTCTACTTAAGTTTGTTTGTGGTAGCATTTCACTCCAGACACTCCTTTACTGTGCCTTTGCATTACAAGGACTAGGATTATTCATCTAGTGGCAGTAGGTATTTACTTGGGCTATCTGTGCTGGGAAACACACAAATGGGGTCCAAGTATGTTTTTGTACTTCTCCTTCTGTTGCTTTAGGTAATTAACTGCACTATATTACATTGTATCTGTTAGTTGTAGGGTTATTGTCGATAGTTTTTGTGGTCTTGTTACACCTGGGCTCCAAACTAGCTATTCTGTATTTAAAAGGTGTTTTTCTGTATCCTTGTAGCAGAATTCTGCTGATCTAAGTTGTATGAGTTGGGTACTGCTCGTGAAAGGCTTATTGTGTACATCCCTGATTTAGTAGTTAGCTTAAAACATGTTTTTCTTTTTTCTTCTCTAAGCCTTGTGTGTGCATGGTCTTTGGCATAGATACTCAGAGCTGCTCATCATTTGGTGACCTTGCTACTGATTGCTGAGAATCTGCTTTCACATTTTCACCTGGAACAATTCACTACTGAAAAGATAAAAACAAGTTTTTTTTTTTTTTTTTTTTGCATTTTTGACTGTACTTCAGCAATTTCTTAAGTTATTTGCGGATATTTTTTTAACTTACTTTACTTTATTTAACTGTTTACTTTGACATTTGTTGACCAGGTTAGTCTGACTGGGTAGAAGCCCTTTTCAGCAGAGACCCACGGAGAAAAGCTCCAGCAATATTAGTTACATTGTTACTTACATAAATTGAAATAGGCTGAAATAATACATTTAATTGCAATCTGCTTTGAAGAGGAGAAAAAAATACAAAATACATAACAGACAGGAACAAGTATGACATGGCCACAAGGCAAAAGTTTTAAACTGTTGCTGCTCAGTTCATATTTTATAATGCGTTTTAGTGTCCCAGTTCATATTTTACAGTAAGTTTTAGATTCCTATACTTTCAGAGGTAGATATAGACAAAAGGAAAGGATATAAAATAGCAGAACATGAATAATGGCAGAGTTTTATGTGTAAATTATGTAACAAAGTGGAGAAGGTTGTTAGTTCGTAGCAGTTGTGAGTGGTATGGATGGAGGGATGAGAGTTTTATTCTGGTGCATGGCAATTGCAAGTCCTAGTGTTCAGCAGGTAGAGTTTTAAGGATTTTTGAAGTAGTTAATATTAGGTATAGTTCTTAGGGATAGAGGCAGTTTATTCCATGAATTAGCAAATGAGAACTGTAGATTTGTTTGCTTATTTTTTTTTTGGGGGGGTGGTTTTGAATTTGTAAGAGATATTGATCTGATCTTTGAAGAGTGTGGTTGGGAGGGTAAGGATTAATAAGAGAAGATAGAGTTAAGCAAGAGGTAGGTTTGTAGAGGATAGTGTGGGTGAGTGTTTTATGTTAAGTCATGGCAAGTGCAAGTCCTAGTGTCACTTTACAGTAAAAAAAGATCTGTACTGTCTACTGCTGCTTTAAGTAGTTAATTGTACTGTATTACATTGTATCTGTTAGTTGCAGGTAGTTTGTGTGGTCTTGTTACACTTGGGTACAAACTAGCTATTCTACATTAAAATTGTGTTTTTCTGCACCCTTGTGGCAGAAATGTGCTGATCTAACCTGTCTGAGTTGGGGATTGCTGGTGAAAGGCTTATTATGTGCTTTCCTGATGGGTAGTTAGCTGAAAATGGTTTGTGTTTGCTTGTATTTAAGCCTTGCATTTGTGTAGTGCTACTATTTACTCAGCAGCAGTTTGTAGTGCTCTTTATAGATGCAAAAGCCTAGGAGCTCAATTTTTCCCTAAACAGCTGTCAGGGAAACAATTTCAAGATTTGCTGCTGCTCTAGGAGCAACTCAGTTCTGCACTGAGCAGGATTCTTATTGATTAATCTTAGCCTACACAAAATATAGTTCTCGCTTGTAGTCTCGGCACTAACAGCACAGTCCTGACAAATTAACCCATTCCCTTCACTAATGAAAAGTACAGTAAGAGCCAGTTATCATGGATGGGCAGTTTCACATTCTCTTCCTGGCCAGCCTGATAGACATGGACATCTTGATGCAATGTAGCAATTGTCTCATGTATACTTACAACCACTTACTCCTTAAGCAAACACATACTTCATGTGAGAGATGTAGTTACACTATGAAACTGGAGGCAAGACTCTCACATAAGGACAATTTAAATGCCAAACAGGTTGTCAGCACACACACACTTCCACACTAAATAAGGACATGGCACACAAACCCACGTATGTGCAGTTATTCATTAGTAACTTAGCAAAAGATCAGAGGCTTCCTAAATAGAAACCACTTACACACGTAACAAAAACAGAAGTGACATCGGCTTCATTCGACCCCATGCTCACAATCTAGATATATATATATATATATATATATATATATATATATATATATATATAGTTCCCCTTTAGAATTTTGAATTGCTGAAAGCTCAAAATTTATAAGCGCGAGCCCAGAATCTTGAGTTTTCAGCAACTCAAAATTCTAAAGCGGATGTAAAAGACATGCTTGCCCCCCTGCACCCCCCACACCCACACCTACCTAAATATATCAACTCCGAGATCGCACTACAACTGGGATGAGGGAAATCTCCCATTCTGCGCTGTATACAGAAGCGCACAACAGGAGAATTTCCATTCCTCTGCTATAGTGCGGTCATGGAGCTGGTATATTTTAGCAGGGAGACTGCAGGGGGACTCAGCCCCCTGCATACATGTCAGTAAACTTCCTTTTTTTTGTTGTCTCCCCTTCACAAGTTTGAGTTACTGAAACTTGTGAGATTCTGAGCTCGAGCTTATGAATTTTGAGCTTTCAGCAATTAGAGCTTGTGAAGGGGAACCATATATATATATATATATATATATATATATATATATATATATATATATATATATATATGGGTCTACTTTACATGGTCGACAGTCCATATGATCGACACTCATTTGGTCGACATTGTATGTGGGGGGCTTCACCCCCCAAACCTCCCAATGTCTCAGGTAGACCCATATATATATACAGATAGAGAGAGAGATTTCACTATTTCACTGATAAAACACATACATGCCTGCACACACACACACACACACACACAATCTCTTTTTGTATTTTGGGGAAAATCCATACAGAGTTTTCCAATACCACAATTTAAGATAAATGCCATATTTAACAATTTTACAAATATGAATATCTTTCATCTGCACGTGCAGTTTTGAGAAGAAATGTATTAGCAGTTCCATATAACTTTGAAAGTTTGGTTTTGCAATATTTAACATAGCCATTGTACATTTATGGAGAAGAGGACATGTTAAAATGACACTGTCTAAAAAAGTTATGGTATGAATTTGGTATCATATCATTTCAGCAAGCATTTTTGAAAAGTACCAAAAAATACTGTACATGTACATCATGTTGCAGATAATACTTGCTGTTCAAATTAAGTTTGTTCACCTTGGTATACCTGAGATGCATTTTCAATACTTTGTTTATAAAAGCTGATATCCATCTACCTCCTGAAGCATAGAGGATCACACGAAACATACACAGCTACATTTAACATTCAGAGTGGCAGAGTTCACATTAATATTACATGGTACCAGTGGCGTTCTCAATGCGATAATTAAAGGTTAACATGAACAGACATATACCTTAGCTGCACGCATTTGCAGTAGCTATTTATAGTACATTACAAGTCAAACAGGAAAAAAAATGGAACATTAAACTGTCTTTGCTGCATCAAGGCAAAGGATAGTTGTAGCAAAATCTCTTACCTTGTGCAGTTATACACTATGGTCAGTATACTCTGAAATATAAGGAAAAATCTGAAATCATTGCACAACAAATAGTGACTAATGTAGAAATTGCAAAAATAAATTTCTTTATGTGTACAGAGAAGCATTTCTAGCCAAAAAAGTGAATTTGCTGAAGAATATTCCACAAAACTTGCATTTACCACTGGCAACTTTTATTTATGTGTAACTAAAACAATGTTAGGCTGTAATAATCATTCCTTTTGGATACAATTATTAACCATAATAAATGAATATTGAAGTTTACTTACTTCTATAATATAAGGTCAATGACTTCAAGGTTATTAACTAGGATTTTTAAAGTATTGTAAACAGTTATTCATCTGCAGTGATGTTTTTTCCGAAATATACTGGTGACCAAAACATTGCGTGGTACACAAAATATTTGATTAAAAGTGATTTTAGTCTGCTGCAATTTAGTTTCCTTAATTACTACACTGTATTGTAATCAATATTACAATCATTAGAGAGTCTTACTAATTTAATAGTAAAGTCATGATGACTACCTGTTTTTTTGCGGGCAGTCTTAATGAATATATTAGGCACTTTCTTTGTTAATTAGTTTCATTCTAGCTATCTGACTGACTGCCTCTCTGTCCATCTCAAAATATTACTCTATGTGGTTAAAATTGGTTTTGGAACAATATAGGAAACCCTGTAGACAATTGATTTATAGCATTATAATTTATTTAGCTATCACTATGCCAAATGCATTTGTATATGTTCAGAGTGCTCAATTTGATTTTGGCATCATAAGAAATCACAAAGAAAATTAAGTTTACAAAAAAATTGTATATGATTATGTATATCATAAATATTATGAAATGCGAATGAAAGGATTTTTTCTTTACAATGCCAGTAACTTATATTTGTACCAGATTTCTGTTGTGTTAATGCAAAATGCCATACTTTCACAAAAGACAGAGTACAGTAGGCTAGTATTAAATGCATTATAGTAATGAAATGATGTACAGTATGTTTTACTATTCATATTAGTATACCAGATGTCACATCACTTAAGAGTTTACATTCATCATAGTTCAAGAAAATACAGCCATGTTTCCAGTATTTACCAGATGGTTTCAATGGTTTCAGATCAGGAAAAACATTCATCACAGCTGTATCAGTTACATCCAGCATTGGTATTTCAGCACATAAGTGTTCCAGTAGAACTACACAGTCACTAAATGGAGCTCTACTAAACACCATGCCTGTGAGATCTAAGATGGCCAATAACTCCCAACAGCTATTACATTTATGAACAAGTATACAGTTTCTGTTTCTATGGGTCATAGTCATATTGAGGTGATCCCCACATGCACTGCTACAGACTTTTGCCATACACTGCATAGATGGGGTCTTGTGAGAGCCCCCATTCCTACCCAGGGTCTCTGCTGAGACCTCCAGAGGAAGAAGTAAGCAACACAGCTTGGTAAGTCTACATCCCCAAACCATCTCTTTATTTACAGAGGAAAAAACAATCTGCTTTTCAACATTCATACAAGCACACCTCAAATGTACATGATAGCGATAATTCTGATGCATGATTTAAAACTTCAGGTGACATAAAATACTAACTTCACATTCAATATATCACTAGACTATGATAGCTCCTATACACAGATTACCCCATAACAATGTAAGCTGCAGAATTAAGCATA
Source organism: Protopterus annectens (assembly GCF_019279795.1). Lineage (NCBI taxonomy): Eukaryota > Metazoa > Chordata > Ceratodontiformes > Protopteridae > Protopterus > Protopterus annectens. The sequence goes on along the minus strand of NC_056749.1, from coordinate 523,177,160 downwards.
ATAGTATGTCAAGTAGAAGAAAATGTTTTTGAGATCTAGTACACTTAGATTATTGGGTTGCCATACTATAGTTTACTGTAGCTAGGCATTTACAGCCTTTAGTATTTTTGCATTAAGAGCTTATCTTTCAAAATTTCCAGTGTGTGCATATTGGCAGTTATACAATAAAAGTATATCAGCATTCAAAAGCATGCACACATTGGACAAAACAACCAGTGAGCTTATTGTAAAACAAGTGATGCCAACAGGAAGACGTTCCGTGCTGCTAGCAAAGAACTTAAAATGTAAAAATAAATGTTTACACATAAATACATTGATCTGCACAGCACAATAATGCAATATATTAAAGTAAAAAAAAATCAAAAATGTGATGCCTGGAGTGCCCTTACAAGCAGCTATGCAGCAAATGTCATTACCTCTTACTTCCTGAACAGCAGATTATTTAGTGACTTCATTCCTCCATTAAATTTCAGAAAACAGCAACTTTTATGAAAAAAGACTGACATGTAGACTCTCTCTCCAAAAAAACAAACAAAACTATAAGAAAGACGTGGAAGAAGTTATTTTATACAATGACATTATTTAGAAAAGGTAATTTTTTTTCTTAAATAATATCATTATAGAATAGCAATAATCCACAACTGGGTATGGGCAACACAGGACTTACCCATGGTTGCTTTGTTTAATCACTCGGGCTTCATCCTCATGATGAAACCATGCCAACCGTGGGTAAATCATGTGTTATCCATACACAGTACTGGATTGTTGCTTAATAATGCAGCACCCCAGTTATTTACTTATTTTAGGCTGGCATCACATGTGGGCATTCGATCAAAGAGACAAGAACTGTGAGTTAATACCTACTGTATCTCTGTGGCATCCTTACTACTATCAGTGTGTTTTATGATATCTTATATACTGATGAAAACATTTCTGATGTCCCTATAACAAAATATATATAACTATGCAACACAATACCATTATACATGGTTTTACTGGAGTCTAGGAGTCAAGCATTAAGAATAAAACAAAAATAATGAATAGTCAGACAACAATCTTAAAATCTAAATCCAGCGTACAAAGAAAATCAAACCATACAATCCTGACAAACATGAAGAAGAATAAAGTGTTTAAAATAAAATGGTAACAGTTTTAAAGTCCATAATTCACAAGTGAGAGCCCTTGAGTAATGAAAATAAAACTGTAAAACTACAGACTTACATAAACCAAGTTCAAAGCAATATTCCTTTTTCTGCAATGTATGACTCAAGAGTATATGCAAGCAGCAAGGGTGTGGAGTGCAGTTCCCTAAAATAATCCTTTATACCAATAGAAAAAATCTGGACACTGAAGTACAATCGAGTGACCAGACTTTCTGTTGGCATATGCCAGGGGAAGTAGCAAAATAAGAGAAAAATCACATTCTGCAAAACTAAATTAACATAATCATGCCTATTTTCATTGTATTTTTCTGCTGCCCTTATGAAAACCATGATTATTTTAAACTGCGAAAAAATGCAGCAATGGAGATTCTCTTTTCTCCATTGCTTCTCCTGTACTGCACTGATGTATTCCGCAAGTGTGGGAATGCAAGACCCATAAGTATGCAGCATGTAAGCCAACAAATGACACCACTGAAGAAGACTAAAGGGTCATTATACAAAGACATTATTTAAGAAAATAAGCAAGCAATTTATTTCTTAAATAATGCTATTGTGCAATAGCAATAATCCACTCCTATGTGTGGGTTTATCAAGAATTAACCATGGTTGGCTTTGTTTAATTATTCTGGCTTCAACTCATGATGAAACCATACCAATCATGAGTAAATCTGATATACCCACACCCAGTCATGGATTATTGTTTAATTTAAACAGCCAGATTCAGAAAGGGACACTACCAGTGGTAAACAATAACACAGACTTCTACCACTAGTAGTGGCCTTTTCCGATTCAGAGATAGATCTACTGCAGGGATCCTACATGATTTGTAGGACTGCCACAGTGGGCTATCTCTTTGGTAGATCTATATGATAATGAAGCATTCCAGGAGAGCAGTGTATGCTAATAATGCTTTTTCATAGAAATGTCTGTGGTAAAGCATTTAAGCAGCTTAGTGATTCAGAGAGAGTCCCTGGGAAAGTTAGGTGTCTGCAGAGATGGGTATAAATTAAAAAAGTACAGTTGTGTAAAATCTTACAATAGCACATGTCCTTTACTTCACTGTTGCAGTATTTCTAATAGAATGGATCCCCTGCTTAGGTCAGCCCACCATCTAGCCTGTATACCAAAGTGTTAGGTTGCAATAGGGACGTCATATGTTACACATATGCAACCCACACATGGTGTAAGGCATAAAGATGACAAACTGATGTACTATCCTCAGAACTGAAAAGTCCCTGGAGGAACAATAGTTCAAGGAGAAAAGAGGAACATGTGCATCCAGAAGGAGAAAAGAAATGGGGGAGAAGGGTAGGACTGAATACTGCAGCAGTGAAGAGAAGGCCACCTACTGTTATGGTAAGATTTTACACAACTGTACTATGTCCTTCTGTATTACTGTTGCAGTATTCCTTACATTACAGAGAGTACAAATGCTCAGGAGGAAAGGTGTATGGAGGAAGGTCCAACAGAGTCTTCAAGAAAGCCATGCAGGATAGCCCTGGCAAATCCAGCTCTAGCCCTGGAAACCACATGCAACTTATAGTGCTTGGTAAAAGTATGCGCATAAGTCACATAAGTCCAAGTAGCCAACTCAAGGATGGAGTTGGTATCTAAACTGCTGAGGGTTTATACAAATGGGATGACATTTTTTATATTAATTGCTAGAGATTCGAGTTGTGAGCAGAGGATATTATCAAGGCAGAGTAATAGCGCAAGTGGTTAGTTATGGAAGAGAAAAATGGACAGAAGACAATGTAAAGATGGAGTAAAGTACAGGTGTAGCAAAAGGGGTTAGGTTGTAGAGAGAGTTAATAGGCATACATGCGAGCCAGGGAGTAGTGTGGGTTAAAGTTGGAGGAATAGTTTTTAGAGAGAGTTATTTTGGCATGAGCATAACCAGACAGAGGAGAGATGTTTTCTAAGGACTTCTTAAAGAGAGCAGGATTACAGATGGAAGTGACAGAAGCTAGGAGAGTGTTCCTTAGTTTAGAGGCACTGAATGAATAGAGCATTTGACCAACTGAGAGATTAGTTTGAACAAGACCCTCAGTATGATAGGAAGGGGAGGAAAGGCATAAAGAATTATCCCCTTCCAGGAAAAAGATAGGGTGCTCACCTTCCAAGTTAGAGGACATGGGACTCCAGTACAAAAGAGAGGAAGTTATCTGTGCAGAGGGGAGACAAAAAGATCTACCTGATGAGTACTCCACTGATTGACAATGTCCACATAAGCATCTCTGTGAAACATCCACATGAGTCTGTATTATGGATCTGCTCAGAGAGTTTGCCACAATGTTCTGATCTGAAGTAATAGAAACAGCCTGAAGAGTCACCCGATACTGGACCGGCAGATCCCAAACCTGAAGACTGGGTCTTCCCTTGCTGGTTGATGTACCATATCACTTTTGTATTGTCTGTGAAGATTTTGAGGGGCCATGGAAGGCCAAAAGAGCCATGAGAAGAGCTGTCCATCTCTTTGATTCTGTTATGTTCTTTCCTTTGATGAAGGGATCAAAGGAAGTGAATTTTTCAGACAGCTGAAGGAAGCTTCCCACCCCATGTCTGAGGCATCTGAACAGAGTTCCTGAGTGGGGACTGGAGCCTAAAAAAAAAGCCCTGGTTTGAGGGACAGTTGATGAATCCACTACTGAAGTTCTAACTTGAGACATGAGAAAAGAAAAATTGGAAAGTCTAAAGGATGAGAATGTTGAAGCCAGACTGAATTTAATTAAAAACATACTTTCACATATGAAGTCTGGCCAGAGGAAGCATAGGAATGGTGGAATCCATGCAACTCACAGCCCTTAGAAGCTCTCTGGCTGTAATGGAGGACAGAGGAAGAAGGGATTGAAAGAATGCAGTCAGAGTCAAATCACTGGGAGGAGGCAGGGATGCCAGTATTGGAATGGTCTGGAAAATGCACATGAGAAAAACATGATCCTAGGGAGGATTCAGGAAGGATTTTGGAAAGTGCACTGTAAATTCTAGATTTTGCAGAAGACAAATAATATAGTGAAGTTGCTAAAGCAAAATCTCTGGAGAGGAATCCTGAATGTGCAGGTCATCCAGATCAGGAAAGATCTGTATTCCCCTCATCCTGCAAAAAGCAATCACAGGAGCAAGGCATTTCATGAAGAACCTTGGAGAGGTAGAGGCCAAAGGGCAAGGTAAGGAACTGAAAATGCAAGGAAGCACCAACAAACATGAACATTTCCTGAAAACAGGATGAATAGAAATATGGAGATAGGCATCCTTAAAATCCGGAGAGACTAGGAAAGCCTGAGGAAGAAGAGGAGAAAATGAGGTTTAAAGGGATAACATTCAAAAGGAAAGAACCTTCAAAATGGTGTTGAGCTGGGAAAAATCAAGAATGGGTCTTCCCAGGTACCTTCTTTCCTGGGAACCAGAAACATTCTGGAAAAAATTCCTTTCTTCTTTTAAGGAATCAAAACCTGCTTGGATGGTTCCTTGACAAAAGGCTCTGAAGAATCCAGAAACAAGACAGCTGTTTCTGAGGAGGTTGAGGAATGCCTAAAAAGGGGGAAAAGTGATTCCAAACCATGTAATACCCCTGATGAATGATGTATATAACCCAAGAATCTTGAGTGATCTGTAAATGATTTGGAAGAGACAGGGCAAGATGAAGAGATAGATGAATTTGGATTAGGACAGAGGGACGAAGATAGACAGAACCTGGCTTTTCTGGAAAAAGAGACTTCTGAGCTGTAGGAGTTTGAGTAGAGTTAGCAGGAGGAGCCCTTCTAGCCCCCTTTTTACTTTGGGAGGAGGAGGATGAGACTATCTATGGACAAAGGCAGACTTGGTAGGGTAATTCCTCTGAAAATTGGAAACAGGAAAAACAAAAATATGTTTCAATGCCTGCATAGCCACACAGTTTTCCTGAAGAGATTTAAAAAGCTCAGCAGCAGCAGAACCAAAGAGAATTTTATTGTCAAGAGGATCATCCATTAGATTGACCTTAATATCATCAGGCAGAGGTTAAAGGCAAAGTCAAGAATACCTCCAACACAGAAGCAAAGGCAGCAGTTCTAGATGAGGCATCAGCTGCATCATACCTACATTCAATGGAATGGAGAGCCATTTGAGAAGAGGACCCTAACAAAGAGGGGACTAAGTCTTCCTCTCAGACTCAGGAAGATCTAAAATCACCTGAAAAGCCTGAGAGAGACAAGCCAAAATAAACCTAGTCATGTGGGTCTGGTAATTCACATCCCTGAAGGCCCGAGTTCCAGTAATATACACTTTCTAACTCAACATTTCCATGGTTCTGCTGTCCTTGTCAGAGGGGAGCAGCTTAGTAGAAGGTAAAAGCTTAGATGGATTATCAGAAGAGAAAGATATAAGAGAAGGATCAGCTGAGGGACACTTGTAAAAAATTTACAATCATCAGGCACCTTATAAAACCTATCAGGTTTTTTATGAGAAGGGGCTGGGAATCAGGAGCCTAAGAAGCTCCAGAAAAGGTATCCAGCAAGACAGCAAGAACAGGAGGAACAAGAGAGTTTTGGAGACTCCATTTCAAAGAGATCATAATACCTTTTTTTAACATCAGAAACCTGGGTACAGCCCCACTGAAACTCCATCATAACAGAAACAGTATCCAGAGAGGAAATCTCCTCAAAAGGAAAATCTTGACTAATAGAATCCTCTTCCTTAGATCCATAATCCAAAGGAGAGGAAATCTGGGAGGAATAGGCCAAAGATTCCTCATCAGATGAAACCTGCTTCCTAGGATTCTTAAGGGGAGTAGAAGACCAGGGTGGAGCAGGATCTTCAAAGCTATAAGAGCACTAAATAAACCCTGTGTAAAATCTTGTCATTCATGCTGAGGACCGTTAGGAGTAGGAGAAATATGCTTATTCTTCTCCTTCTTTTTTCAAAGGGATGTCAGCCCCAAACATCTTAGGTGGTTCAGACCTCTGCCTACACTCAATAAGTGGAAATCTCCTCCATAACAAGGATTTGCAGAACACCCCTAGGCCCTTCAGAAATAATCTGCCCCAGTTCCCCTGAACATGCGAGATGGACATCTGCAGATTCTATAGGGACATGCAAAAAGCAAGGTTCATGCCAGCCCCCAAAGAGGTTGTAGCAGAGAAATCTGACTAAATAACTGGGTGATCCTCTGGGTTTCACCAGCCTCACAAGAGATGTCTGGTGGAGGTGGTATAACAGAAGAATTCAACCAAACTTTCTTGGCCACCTTCTTCATGGATGGCTGACCCTTTGTTCGGAATGATTCTGCCAATGTACCCTGAGTCAACAAGTTTAAGACATTGTTTCTTTAGGTAAATAACCAAAGAGGAGAGATGACTGCACAGTTTTTTTGACAAATGCCTGACAAATTGAGCAAGACATATGGTTGTGAGACGCACCTAAGCAAAACAAACAGTACTTGTGAAAGTCATTATGGGAAAATCTGTCTCCCATACTGGCATTTCCCCTTTCTGCATGATATGTAAACCAATGACCACAAATAAAATAAGATAAGAAGAAAAACTTCAACAGGGCACTTATCTGAAAATGGATTGGCAACCAGCAGATGAAAAAGCATTCAGACTAACAATTGAAAATGGCATTTGGACTGGCGGGAAAGAAGTTCTGAGGATTATACAGTTGTAGGCTACCTTTATGCTTTATACCATGCATGGGGGTAGGGGCATATGTGTGACAAGTACAACATTCCTAAGGCTTTTGTATACTGGCAGGACATTGGGCTGCCCTAGGTAGGGTATCCCTACAGTAAAAAATACTGTAAGTGATATAGGAGGACATCATGTTGACAACATTTCAGCTATGTCTTTCCCTCCCATTTTAGATACTAAAATTATTAAAGCCCAAAAAACTGTTGCAGCTTCAACTCTGTGGAAAACTCTACATCTCAGAGTCAGGTGTTCATAGCTCAGACTGAAAATGTATCTTAAAATAAATCTAAATCTTCAGTTAATTTTTAAACTATAAATCTTCCATTTTACTTCAAAGCTGTAAATAACTTATCATAAAATTCTTTCCTTTCACTGTGTAGCTTGGACAATTATCTAATTGAGTTTTCCCAATAAATAAATATAGCAATGTCAACTCATTTTAAGCTAACTTTTCTTTTTTTTCAAACTTTTATTTTATTGTATTTTTCAACAATTAAAATACAAGTACATACAACATAGCATGTCTTCATGAACATATTATCCTTGAACTATCAATTAACAAGATAATACCTTTTAGCTACTAGTCTTGGGATGACAAGAATTCTATTACCTAAAGAAAATGGTTCAGTTATACAATTAAATTAGATGTTTGGCATAATACAGGCATACATCATCCTATCCCTATGCTGATTCTCAAAGTCTCCTCCTCATGAGATTTTAACAGATAGTAAGCTAACTTTTCAATGTACTACGAAATGCTGTGTACACAAATCAATACACAAACTCATTTAATGTGTTTTCCTTAGATCATTCAGTCCTTTAAACTTACCTCCTCTTCTAGGTGACCTATAGACATGATATGTCCTAAATTATCATTATCAATAGCAACAGCATTCTACAATGCACACCTGCTGATAATGTGCAGGTGTATGAAAATATCATACCTTCCTAAAGGCAAAGGCAAAACATCTGGTTCAATGTACAAACACCATGTATATATAACACATACCACAGACACTGTCTATTCTTTCCTGAGCAAAAGATCACTGGCACTTGGAGTAACCCTCACTTTTGCAATGACTATGAACAAAAAAATTAAATGGCTAACAGCTGGAACATCCATCCAGCTGAAGAAAAATCAGCGGTTGCCCATCTAAATTCTAGATGTTTGCCATCAGTGTTTGAGATCTGACAGTTTTCCTATCCTTAATATGAATGAAAACATCATGATCTCAAGCCCTTCCTCAGATGGAAGAACCCATTTTAAAATGAAACTGCTACCTTGCACTACAGTGAGGAAAGGAAAATTTTCCGATCTTCATTGTACTGTGATCTCAATATTCAGAATTCACTGTATGGTATTTTCGATGTAAATACCGTTCGGTGAATTCAATTTTTGATTATTCAATATAGACTCGATTTTATTTCCCATTCCAGTAGGTACAAACCTGTTATCTTCCTGTAATGCTCATTAAGGTGCAAAAAATTAAAAATAAGAACTATTTATTTTTCTCAAAATGAATTTTGTGCACTAGGGAATTATTATCCTATCAGCCTTTTAGTACAACATCATTCCAGTGAATTTTATTCCATATACCTGGGTGCCGGCTTCTAGTATACAGTGGATATAAAAAGCGTACACCCCTGTTAAAATGCCAGGTTTTTGTGATATTTTTACCACACTAAATCATTTCAAAACTTTTCCCACATTTAATGTGACCTATAACCTGTACAATTCAATTGAAAAACAAACAAATCTGTTAGCGGAAAAATATAAAAAATAAAAAACACATTATAAGCTGGTTGCATAAGTGTGCACACATGTAAATTAATACTTTGTTGAAGCACCTTTTGATTTAATTACAACATTCAGTTTTCTTGGGTAGGAGTCTATCAGCATGGCACATCTTGACTTTGCAACATTTGTCCACTCTTCCCTGCAAAAGTGTTCCAAATCTGTCAGATTGCGAGGGCATCTTTTGTGCACATCACCCCACAGATTTCTAATGGATTAAGGTCTTGTCTCTGACTGGGCTATTCCAAAAAATTTTCTTCTGGTAAAGCCATTCTTTTGTTGATCTGGATATATGCTTGGGGTCATTGTTGTGCTGAAAGGTGAAATTCCTCTTCAGCTTCATCTTTCTAGCAGATGCCAGAAGGTTTTGGACCAAAAGTGACTGGTATTTGGAACTGTTCATAATTCCCTCCACCTTGACTAAACCCCAGTTCCAGGTGAAGAAAAGCAACCCCAAAGCATGACACTGTCACCACCATGCTTCACTATGGGGATGGTATTCTTCTGGTGATGCTAAGTGGTGTTTTTCTGCCAAAAGTACCTTTTGGAATTGTTGCCAAAAAGTTCAACCTTGGTCTCATCAGACTAGAACACATTTTCCCACATGCTTTTGGGAAACTTGATGTATGTTTTGCAATTTTAGCCAGGCTTGGATGTTTTTCTGTGCAAGAAAAGGCTTCCGTCTTGCAACCCTACCCCATAGGCCAGACATATGGAAAATACGGGAGATTGTCACATGTAGTACACAACCAGAAACTCCTGCAGCTCCTTCACTGCTGCTGTAGGTCTCTTGGCAGCTTCCCTGACCAGTTTTCGTCTTGTCTTTTCATCAATTTTGGAAGGATGTCCAGTTCTTTGCAACATTACTGTTGTCCCATATTTTCTCCACTTTGTGATGACAGTGTTCCATGGTATATCCAATGTTGTGGAAAATTTTTTGGACCCTTCTCCTGACTGATACCTTTGAACAATGAGATCCCTTTGATGCTTTGTAAGCTCTCTGTGAACCATGGCTTTTGCTGTAGCAGGCAACTGAGTAAATGTCAGGAAATTCTAACTAGGACAGCTGAACTTTATTTGGGGTTAATCAGAGTCTCTCTAATTGATTGCAGGTGTGTGTCAAAGAAGACTGAATACTGTAATTAAAGCAAAAAGTGCTTCAACAAAGTAGTAGTTTAAGGGATGCACACTTATGCAACCAGCTTATTGTACATTTTTTATTTTCTATATTCTTCCCCTAACAGATTTGTTTGTTTTTCAATTGAATCGTACAGGGTATAGGTCACATTAAAGGTGGGAAAAGTTTTGAAATGATTTATTGTGGTCTCGTTTTTATATCATAAAAAAACTGGCATTTTAACAGGGGTATGTACACTTTTTATATCCACTATATGTCTTGTCAGCATACCCCTCAACCTCTTTCAGAAAGAAATCTGTTCAGTGCCATAAATAATGGGGGGAGAAATGTCCAAAAATAGGGACAATTTTTAAATATTAGTTTTACAAACTTAGAAAATTGATAGAATAACTTGTTTTGCATTAGCGTGACATTTCTGAAGGGTATAAAGTCTGAAACTCAAATGTCTTTCATTATTTTTTAACTTCAACCCTCAATGATTTGCCCACAAAACACAATTTTCTGAGAAACAGACTGAAAATATGAGGTAAAAATCTGGACATTCTCCGACAATCTGTAAATTTGAGAAGTATATAAAGGTAACTATGTTAATTTCACTTTTCTCTATGACTCATGATATCTTTATACTTCTTTACTAAAGAAACAAAGTTTTTTTTAAGTATTACTATAATTCACTGAAAGGGTCAGTAGAAAAAGAAATTTGCTTCAGCATTCATTTATTGAAGAAAATGTAGTATGAAACTGTAATGCCTGGTATTATTAGCTGATTGCAATCCACAGAGACTTACCAGAAAATCAAACTTTTTATGAAGAACAGGTCAAAACTATGAAAGAAAAATTAGAGACGTCCTGTAAAGTTAGGGACTTTTGAAAGCTATATATTTCATGAGCTGGTCTTTGGAAATGTATAACATATTCAAATAGTCCCAGACTCTATAAGACTTAATTCCAAGTTTTGGACAAGAAAGTCATGAAGACAGACACATTCAATCAGTAAATAAAAGTTTCCCATCTAATACTACGTACTACCAGAACCAAGACCAGTGATTGGACCTTCTCTATGACACGCAGTCTATCCAGAGCATTTTACTTTTTTCTTTTTCACCCCATTTTCATGGTTGACTACAGGAAGCAGATTAGTATCTCAGAGTTTTAATCCTCTGTATTATGTGCCAGGCACCAGTGCATCCATTCAAAAATTAAACCAAAGGACTTGATTATAATGGCAGCCAACACTTTATTCCACTGACCTAATTTCTCATCTTTATTATGTCATCACTATCCTCATAGCCTTTATGGCTGCTAATCTCAAAAAGAAGGACGATCTGCTGATAACAGTCAAAGTAAAAAAAAAAGTGCTTGGTGCTTAAACTAAAAGGAAGGCAGTAACACTTATACAGTCAGTTGCTATTATTTTTATTAATAGATAAAAAAGTTCATATATGCCATAACCTCCTTCTAAATATTCTGAGTATGCAAAGAAATTCCTGTCTTCACTGTCCACTAGTTTCCTTCATTCTGACTCAAGTTTCTAATCACTCAATCAATCAATAAATAATTCTCTGCAAAACACACAAGATTTCACTCTATAGAAGCGCTTTGTCAAGTTTTAAAACCAGTGCAAAGAGACAATCAAATATTATACAATAATGGCTCATTGCCATTCACAAATGTGGACACTGATTGGGCAGCCCAGTCAGGGTGCCCTTTTCTAGATTGAGTATGTACCAATAGAAAAAAGTCTGTCTGCTGAAGTGCCATTGAACATATAAGCTTTTCTTTTAGCATATGCTTAAAGAACAGAGCAAAATACAAGAAACAAACAGGTGCATTCTGCAAAACTAAAGAAAGGAAACATACTGGATTTTCCTTGTATTTCATACCTCTCAACTGTCTAGATATTTACAGAATCTCCAGATTTTTGCTTCATAGCTTTGGTCTTTTCTCCATGAAAAATGTAGTTTTCTGGCAAGACAGTGTGTGTATTGAAGTAATTTAAAGATGAGAGAAATTTGAGGTTTAAGCTTCATATCCTTTATAAAATGGTATTCCAGTAACTTTCTAAGTTTACAAGAGCAATACATCTGTCCCTATTTTTGATGTTTTTTTTTTATTTTTGAACCATTGACCCCCATTATGTTTGACTTTGTATAGCTTTCTTGTAGTAACAGTATTAAAAAAAAAAAAACAGCAATAGGGATTTTTTTTTCCTGAACAGCACTGATGTACTGTCCAAGGGTGGGAAAGTAAGTCCTGTATGCATGCTCACTACATCAGCAAATGCACAATAATGCAGAAGAACGCTACAGCATGGTTACAAAAAGACATTATTTAAGGAAGGCAATCAATTTCTTTCTTAAAAAATGCCATTTTATAGTAAATTCACCCTCATGATTAAACCACACCGATCGTGGGTTAATCCTTTGATACCCACACCAAGTCATGGGTTATTGCTAATGTATAAGTCATATGGCTTTTAAAGCAGTGAATGAATCCCGACTCAAATGCAAAGCAATCATAAAGTAACAACTTAAGCAAAATATTCTGAAATACAATTTCTAAATAAATGGAACTGTTAGTCCAGCAAATTAAGTGTTCAAAACTTTTTTAAGCACTGGCTTGACAATGAAAGCACCATTCAAGCCTGATTATGTATTAGCTCTTAAGAAGAGGATCTTGGTATATTCATAATACTCAGTACATGGGACTTGGTCACCTTTCCTTCTGCTAGGCAATAACACTTCTATTATTAGGAAATGAAAGACATGATATTCATCTGTCTCATTATGCATTTAAAAATCATATCCGATTTTTTCCTACAACTTATGTCTGAACAGCATTCTGTCTTTTAGCTTTCTATTACTTTTCCCAACATAAAACACCTTATATTACTTACAAGAAGATGAATGAATTATGCAGACAGATTCACAATTAATAAACAGCTTTAAGATGACTGTCTTATTGATGACTTGATGAAGAAATGCAGACAATTAATGATGGTCATTCTGGAAACATTTATGACAAGAAAAGATTTCAGGATTCTAAGATGGCCACCAGCTACACTGCACACACTTCAGCTTGCTCTAACTACTAAATTCAAATCTAACCTCATCTAAGGCTACAGCTGCAGTGTAAATCTACAAAAAAGCAACTCCTGCTTAATTAAACCTAAGTCGCTACCTGAGTGAAGTTTATTTTTATCTTCTGAGTGTAAAAATAAGAAATGCATAACTTGGATTTGGGTGATGACTAAGCAGTGACTCCTGTACATGTGCCTGGGCCTGCAAGCAGTAAGTAGCAGCTACAAAAAATAAGAAAAGAAGCAAGCTTTCACACAACAAAGGAAAATGGACCAAATGGAAACACACACATCTAAAACAAGACTATCTCAAATTGTTTCTCCAGACAAGGAAGTTATTACTAAGAGGCAGAAAACTACCATCTCTCAAGCCGAAGTGTCAATGAACAAAATGAAACCAAAAACTGATCAATCTTTTGACATGGAAAAACTAAAAGCAACTTTAATGCCTCTGCAAACAGAATAAAATATTTATCTTCAAAACTTAAAGCATTTGGCAATAACTTGGATCAAATAATAACCAGACTGGACAAAAATGAGGCTAGAATACCGAGTAATGAGACAAAGATAGAAGAAATACAGAAAGCTTCTTCCATCACTGAAAATTCAGTCAAATAAATACAACAAAAACTGACTGATCTGGAAGCTAGAGCAAGGAGAAATAATGTATTGATCAGAGGCATCCCAGAAAAATATGAACAGTCACAGCTAGCTAATGTAGCAAAGGAAATCTTCAGTCTCCTTCTTGAAAACAAAGAACTATCCCAAAAAAAGTTATTGAAAGAATACACCATGCTCTGAGAAAATTTCAGACCCTGGATGCCCCAAGCAAATATACGTGAGAATTCTAAATGCTGCACATGCTCAAGAAATAATTCAAAAAACAAGGCTGTCCACTTTCACCGTTATTATTTACTTTAATAATGGAGCCTTGGGCTAATTTGATTAGAAACAGCAATGATATAGAAGGATTTGATATAGATGAAAATACAATATCTAAAATCCAACTTTTTGCAGATGATGTTCTAATTACATCAGCAGGAACAAATTCTTCTATGCGGTCATTATTTGACAAGATGACAGATTTCAAGAATATTTCTGGTTTGATATTTAATGAAGAAAAAACTAAAATATTATCAATATACGCACGGAAAAATGTTCTCACTAATGATTTTCTCAAATATATACCCAATTCAGGTCAAATAACTTACTTAGGCATAATATTAACTAAAGATATTAAATCCACTATACATAATAATTATAGTAATTGTCTTCATAATATACAAAATCTTTTCAATAGCTGGAACAATATGTTTTTTACCATGGAAGAAAGACTCACAATTATTAAAATGATAATATTCCCGAAGATATTATACATAATACAATCAATAATACTCCCACCTACAAAAGTAATTATTAAGAAATTGAATTCACAAATGTTAAATTTCTTATGGGCACCTAATAGACCTAGGATTGCATTAAAAAAAGATACTAATAGTTGATCTCAAGGGGGCATATCATTTCCAGACTTTAATTTATATGCTATCTCTTCTATTATAAAAGTTATAACATTGCTAATAGATCAATCATATGTTGCAAAATGGAAGGAATATTGGGAACTAATTAGCATGCACTTAAATATCATTAATACACAAAAATACTATTGTAAATAATCCCATGTTATGGTTACTAAAAGAGTTTTGTACCTCATCTATTACACCAAAATATATAGCTAGTTACCCATTAAATATTATTATTAGATATCGTAATTTTATATTTATGCATCCTAAGTATAAGGAATGGAATTTTATCTTATTTCCTATAATGTATACACAAGGTATTCTTTTATCATCCACCTCTGAAAGAATTCTTCTAGTTACAGAGAATGATTTAAAGTATTGGTATCAGTTGCTGTCTGACAATAAAGCAAAAAATTTAGACTTCTTAAAGCAAGAATTTGATTTGAGAGAAACATGTTGGTTGGAGATTCAGACTTTTAGACAACATCTTATTAATAAACTTGATTTAATGTCTTTAACAGTTAAAGAATCTGTCCCAATTCTGATCGACTACTTGATATTAAATTTACAACATAGGGTTTCTGATAAAGGTAAGCTCTCACACATATATAAAATAAAATTATTAGAGAAAAAACTCATTACAGTTCAGATACTTACTGGAATTATTTCATTTCCATTAATGGTGAATCACCAAAACAACAAGATAAACAATATATATTGGAATCTGCTTATAAAACTACTTCTTCTATTAATTGGAGACTTTTTACCTGGAAATTTTTACATAGATCTTTCTATACACCTTTAATGATGAATAAAATAAACAATAAAGACAACATATGTAAGAGATGTAATGTAGAAATAAATGCTGATTGGGCACATATGTTTTATGACTGTATAAAACTGAAGGAATATTGGATGTTAATCAATGATTTTTTTGCAGGCTCTTTTCACAGATAATTTCATAGTCTCTAAATCACTTATATTATTTAACACCCTTGTTCCTAAATGTGTTAAAAAAGTTAAACTTCCCTTATGGTCTATTCTAGCAGTGGCTAGAAAAATAATAACCAGAAATTGGATTTCAGATACTCCTCCTTCATTTAATGAATTTAAAAATGTTATGATTGAAGTGTGTCATATGGAACTAATGACAATAAAGTCAAGAACCATTAGGAAAACATCTTACTATAATATATGGGATACTTTACAAAATTTGTTAAAACAGTCTTAGTTTAATTAATTGATTTGATTTGCAGTGGATGTCTTTGTAAATACTTTGGTTGTTTTATCAAATGTTATAACTGTTTATATATTAACTGCTTGTATAAGATTGTTATAATATTTATTTTGTATGTTAAAAATAATAAACTTGTTTTAAAAAAAAAAAAAGAAATAATTCAAGCTGCAAAAAAAAGGAAACACTCTATGGAATGGCTACAAGATAACTTTTGCTCAGGATCTGCCTCTACAGATAAAACAGTTAAGACAAGCTCTGTCACCATTCTGCACTTACTTAATAAGCAAAAACATTAGATTCCAAATGAAATACCCAGCAACTCTGCAATTTCAATACCATGGCTTAAATTATGCAGTTAAAAATAAAGAAGAAGCAAAAACAGCTTTTCTTAAAGCCTTTAAAGAACTGCCATGAAGTCATTTTTTTTATACAAACAGGCTCCTAATACAAAGACTATTTTCTTCTGTGTATTTTGGCATACTAATTCTCTCAATTGACAAGGTAAAATACCTAAAATACCTGTTTTCTGCTTGGATTCATTGTTTTTCATTTGGGTACTCCAACTACAGCTTAGGGAGCATCTCCACACTGTCGCGAATTAACTACATTACCCAGAACCCTTTGCGACCATGAATGAGGAAAATTAAGCACAGCTGAGGTCAAAGGATAAACTATGGTATCAATTCAAGCCCAAAACATCCCAGAAAACCAGCGTTTGCAAATTAAAATGAAAGTAACATAACAGAATACCTGTGGATTTACTTTTTCCTGACTCAAAAAGTGAAGATTCTTGTGTATATGGTGTATGGAATGTAAATCTAGCCTAGAAATAGTACCACAGGTTAATTGATTATATACAAATGGTAATATATAGGTGCTGCTTTTTTTGTTCTTGTTCTTTCCTGAATATATACAAGCTGGATTAATAAAATCTTCTAGGTTAGAAACTGTAGCAGCTGTTGCAGCTGCAATAAATACTCTGCCCATACTAGGAAAAGCAAACCATTGTAGTTAGGTTTGTGTTGTTTTACATAGTGTTAAAATATGCTTTCTTAAGCTTTAAAATAAGTATGCATCAAGTATAAGCATATCAAACTTGTACAGCAGAGAATATATAGGGATTCTTTGTTTTTCTGTCTCATATATTCTTTCTTTTTATGATCACAATGCTTTTTTTTTTTTTTTGTATATATGCTCGATTCTTACATGATAAATGGACACCCAGGGATATAACTGTAGCAGTAAACACAGACCCAACAAGTAAAAGAACTACTATATATATAAATGGAATGTACTTATGACCAGCATAACAAGGAACACACAAACACTGTTTGACAAAACTATGTTAAGGTGAAATCAGTTGTGTATGTTGTTACTCTTCTATGTGTGAACACAATTAAAACGCGATAGTTTGCTTTGTACAATATTGTGATTAGATTGCTATTTGCCTATTAAGCTAGATATATAAATTTCAGTTAAAATATGCTCATCCTAATTATTTTCAAATGAACAAAGGGTTAGAATGCATATCTTTTATACATGATTTGTGTGGGCATGCTGTTATGTGTGTTTTATTGCTGGGACTCAGAATGACAGAAACCTTTTGCATTATCATTGTTAATATTCCTTTTACCTCTCTTTCAGGTAGTACGCTAGCGTGGGTATGCACGGGGGGGGGGTCTGAAAGGGAGTGATATCACACTTATATCCACACCATTGATATGTACAAAAAATTCTAATAATTTTGAAATGTTATTTTGTCCCTATATATAGATATATATATATATATATATATATATATATATATATATATATATATATATATATATATATATCCACTTATTCTGAAAGACAGCAATCTGTGTATTATACCCTTTAGATGATCTCTGTGGATTCATGGAATGTAAAGGGCTTACAAGATAAGAAAAAAAGAATCTATTAATGCACTTAATTTTTAAATCTAAGGCAGATATAGCTTTCATACAAGAAACGCATATGTTGAAAGAGAAATGGGATAAAGATACAAAAAAAAAATGGGTGAAATATATTGTTGCTGCTGGTGACAGTACGGCTTCTAGGGGAGTTGCCATAGTAGTTAAAAAATCTTTTGATGGTAATATATGGAAAGGTAGCTGTGACCCAAATGGTAGATGGTGTTATTTTACTTGCGGACTGCCACCGTTTAAAAAACCTTTCATAGTTCTGAATGTTTATGCCCCATGTTTGCATCAGATAACTTATCTATATGAGATATACAGAATCTTAGAGAACTATCCTAATTACTTCTATATCATAGGAGGTGATTGGAATATGTTAATTAATCCAGAACTTGATAGGGCAAATAAGAACAACAAGCAATCGGTTCAGCTTACTACACTAATAGCTGAAATAATGGAAGATTTTAAGTTAGCTGACCCATTTGAAAACTATAGAAATAGTATAACTACTAGTAAATTCACTTATTCACCATATCACAAATCTTGGTCTAGGATAGATGTATTTTTAATATCTGAAATCTTATTAAATAATACAGTCACATACAATAGTGAACCTAGGACAATATCGGATCATGCAAAGAAAAATATTACACTAATGTTGGGGTGCTCAGTGTAAGGACCCCAAACAGTTATGAACTGGACATTAAATACTAACTTACTAAAGCTTAAAGATGTTTCACAAAATATCATACACATTCTTACCCAAACTTATAACAACCTAGAAGTAGTAGATATACGACATTCAATGGCAAGCTACAAAAGCCACTATTAGGGGTATATTAATTCAAAAATCTGCTTTCTATAAAAAATAAAACAGAGAAAAAGTCATATTAATAGAATCAAAATTAAAAAATATAGAGTCAAAACTGCAAATAAATTATTCACCAGTACTTGAAAGTCAAATGGTTATACTACAAGGACAACTACATGAAATTCAAACACAACAGTACTCAATCAATGTAATTAAACTCCTTCACAGATATGCTAAATGGGCTCAATCGCCCTCAAAAGCACTGGCAAGAATCATAAACATCAAGAATCCTCCTACCAAAATAAAACAACTAAATTATAATAACAAACCTTTAGAGACAGATGAAGAGATCATTGCAGCTTTTGAAGAGATATACCAAAAACTATATGGCTCCCAAGACCAGTTTAACAAGTCATTATTTCATCAATTTACAGAAGAGTTACAATTTCCAGTACTGAATGAGACACAAATAAACAATCTTAAAGCTCCCTTAAGTGTAGAAGAAATCATTGCTTATGTAAATAAGTTGAAACCAGGTAAATCACCAGGGCCTGATGGTTACGTGGTGGAATTTTACAAGACTTTCAAGAAACAGTTAGCTCCTATATTACTGAAAGCATACAGATACATAATAAAGTGTGGTACCAAAGACCTGTATATATCAATAACTCAAAAACTATATTTATACCAAAACCCAAATCTAATGTTTGCTAATGCATCAACCCCAAATAACTACAGGCCGATAGCACTTATAAATATTGATATTCAAATTATTTCTACAATACTAGCTAGTAGAATCAAACAAATTCTACCTCGCATTATATCTTCTGAGTAACTAGGCGTTATGAACAACAGACAAATATATGACAACACACTTACTATTGATTCAATCATTAGTTTAAAAGCGAAAGATAAATGCCTTAGCTATGCACTGTCAGTAGATGCAACCAAAGCTTTTGATAAGAGTAAATTTTGATTTTTTATTAAATACACTCAAGAAATTTAGTATACCTGAGGGCTATATAAACTTGGTTAGGGCTTTATACAAAAATGCCACAACAACACTATCTATACATAAAAAGCAATCAAAACCTATTCAAATAGTGAACGGTACAAGGCAAGGATGCCCACTATCACCTTACCTGTTCAATATATACATAGAACCTCTGCTGCTTAAAATATCACAAAGAACTTACCACCATATTATGAATACTTCCAAAGTCCCAATAAAGTATACAGCTTTTGCTGATGATCTTAACATTTATTTTGAACTCCCTAATACTGATTTGAATAAGATACTAAACTCCATTGAAAAATTCTCAAAAATATCTAATTATGCGATTAACCCTAATAAATCCATTATATTCTCTATGAATACTCTAGGATATAAGGAATTCTATTTCCCTGAAACTGAAATTAAAGTCAATTATAATCACTCATCCCCAATCTGACATGACTAAAAACAACTTGTTTAAAACCTGGTCTGACATCACTGAAGACACTAAGAGATGGTTAAACCTCAATCCATCTCCACTAGCTAAGACGGCCATAGTTAAAATTAATATTCTTCTAAGACTATTGTTTCATTTTAGTGTTATTAACCAAAATATACCAAAAAACTTCTTCTCCAAACTTGAAACACTACTAGGAAAGTTTATTTGGCATCCAAATAGTACAAGAATAAAATGCACTAAATTAACATTACCCAAACAAAAAGGGGGTGTAGGCCTACCTGAATTCCAAACATACAACATACTAAACACTAGTTGAATTATACAAATAGCAAATTTTGAACCATCCAACAAAGCATGGTATCCACTATGGATTAAAATATATTACAATCATCTAATCTCATGCAATTTAAACCCTAGAGCAGTACCCTTTCTAAATTCTAAGACTTTAAAGCATTTTAAGGTTCATCCCATAATAATAAGAAACAGCAATATTTCAAAAGCTGGTAGCCTCCCTAAATCTTAAAGATACTTTGGTATTGGGACAGCCAGTACACCTTAATCATAATATTAAATTAAACAATACTATATTAAACCTGAATCAGTATCCAAAAATTTAAAATATCACTGTATGGGACCTATACCAGATCAAAAGTTTCTCAGTTGACAATATTAGACAAAAACTTGAAGTAAATAAAAGCTATAATACCATAATCAACCAATTAATATACCTGATCAACACAATTACTATGAATGTCAAAACAGACAACCAAGACATGCAGGTATATCAACAAATTTTTAACCTGCTACTGTCGAGATCTAAAATGTTATCAAATACATATAGATTAATAACAAAAATTAGATATCAAGATGTAATTCTATACTCCAAATTTTGTGAAGAGAAAAATAATAAGATAACTGATGAACAAAATCAGATGCTATTGAACTTACTTTGAAATTAACTCCCCTTAATAAACTAATTTATACCCAAATTATGATCAATAACAATGTGTATCACACACCACTTTTTTCTTAGCAAAATTAATCTCTCCCACTCCCCTTATTGTACCATATGCCAAAACAGTGTTGTGGACACCCTTCATATTTTTTGGACCTGTAAAAATGTTTACAAGCTGTGGTGTTTGCTAAGAATCAAGTTAGAAAAAAAGGGATACAGCAAATCTACCCTGTCATGGGAAATGGCAATTTCACATATATTCCCTAATAATTTCTCATACAAAAATAAACACATCATAGTCACATTGTGTGCAATGATCAAATCATATATAGCCCAAAATTGGTTAGATAGAAGTAAAATCACATGGGAAGAATTTAAAGGAATGGCTATAAAATACTTATTAGCCAGCAAATTAATTACAAGAAGCCAAAACAAACTATCTTACTATCAGAAACATTGGAAAACGCTTTTAGAAATCCTAGGACAAAATTGATTTATGACCAAGGGACTTCACCATCAATATTACTTTACATAATTAAGGGAAACTAAAGGCAATTATTATAGAAATACCCACAACAACAGTGTACAGGTCATGGCAAACACATACAAGAGGAATATTAAGGTGACATCAGTGTATATATTGTACATAGTTGGTACAAGACAGAATGATTAGTTTGGTAGACTAGAATATCTGGTTGCAATGTTTTAATGTCACATTTTTAATATGTTGTATACTAACTTTATGTAAATGTCTGTTTTACAGCTCATTAAGAGCAGCTTGATTATTAGACAAATATGTATAATTGTTACCCTAACATTGATGATCTATGTTATGTATATCGTATTTGGACGACTGAAACTTGATATTGCAAGTATATTTTCTGTGTCATTCTTTTCTTGTATTTAAATAGAAGTGAAATGCAATAAAAACTATATTTGAAAAAAAAAGAAAATATTTCAGCTTTGTGGCTGCTATGTTTGCCAGCCAAAAACTTGATTATATAACATAAGCACTGCTGTAGAGTTCTGCATTTATTAATGTCAAATTGTGGATGCTTGCCTGTGGATTTTATAGCTCTGGTACTGCCATATGAAGAAGTCAGTCTGTACAGATAATGTACTTAATATGTTTAATGTTCCTGTGGTCTGAATCAGAAAAGTGTAGTTTTTTTTGATAAAGCCTGAATGCTAACATGAGTGTCCAGAGCCAAAATGCAGAGAAGGCCCCTATATCTTATTCATTTATTACCAGTTCCAAAAGGCTCTTTACCTCCTAGAATTTACAGGCCATTTTAATCAGATATTCTGCTCTACTAACTGTAGTTCAGTTCCTACAAACTCAGAAGTATTAGTTAAATGTCATGCTCTTAGAATTTAGTCTTGCATATTATTATTAAAAGTATACATTGGATACATACTTGCACAATATAGGTGTGTTCAAACACTAGCATTTTGTTTAACCTGAATGTCTACAACAGCAGTGGCATGGTAGAAATTTTTTCTAAAACTGTAAACAAGTTACTAATAGTAATAGAATCGATGCGTTTACCTGCTTTAAGATTTACCATTAGATTAAAAATAAACATTTATGAAACAGATATGCTTGAAAATGATCTGTCAATACCAGATAAAGTCATATTTGTGTATATATTAACAACAGATGTGCCCATAGTAACAGCAGCAACTTGTCTATAAATTTCATTTTCAGAAACAAAGCACTATTTTCTAGCATTATCAGACCATATTTAACTCATTCCCTCCAAGAGGGCTGTTTTGAGTGTGTACCCTCAACTCCCAGTGGGTGTGGATTCAGCCTTTAAAAAATTAAGTTATCACCTTACAGTAATAACAAATAGTCACTGACAGAGGTCATATATCAATACAACTGTGTTTGCCAACATGTATGCTTCAAGATAAAATATTCTGATACTGTGTATGTATATTGTTTTGGAATTATTAATGAAAATATAAACAGGCAATATTTGACGCCTAGAGGAGCAGTAGGAGGTAACTGCAGAAATGCCTGGCGACGTTACATGGCTGGAATGAGTTAAAGCAATTCTTGAAAACCATTAATGCCTTTTGTAAACCCTTTAACATGTTTTAGAAAATGCTCTAATGCATTTTTGAGACAGAGGATTATGAAATCAGTGGCCCAGTCCTACCTGTAACATTAGGCCATGTAAGATAATTATAATAGGTCTTCACGTAACTTAAGGAGCCCATAAAAGCTCAATATTATAGGGAAGGTACATGAATGAATCCCAACTAGCTTTCGTCATTCTGAGCATTATTTTGCCTCCATAGCTGAAAAGAGGGTTATTTCATCTTGTGAAGTGCCAATTTACAGAATTGTAATGGTATGCTTTGCCAATGTTTCAGATCACTGGTTAAACCATGTCAACAAAAAAAGTGTGGAATTTTCACGTGTGGCACTCTAAGCCATCATGGAGTTCTTATTCCTGCAGAAGAAAACTTAAAGGAAATCCATGAATTCATGATGCAAACATTGAGAGACAAGTGCCCTTCTTACTCAACTGTGAAGAAGTGGTGTGCAAACGTTCAGCATGGAGAATTCATGACTGAAGATGCAGCAAGGTCTGGGAGGCCTCAAATGGTGTCAACTCCTGAAATTGTTGACCATGTCCATGACCTGATTTTGGCAGGTAAGTAAACATTAGCTAAAAGAATTGCTGAGAAACTCCAGATATCCAGGGAACATGTTTACAAACCATGAGCAGCTCAGTATGCAGAAGCTGTCACCCAAAAAAAATACATCCAGTGGATACTTCCAAGTTAATTTTGCAGCATTTTCATTGAGATGATGCCAACTTTTTGTAATGACTAGTTACTGTTAATGAAACATGGTTACACCACTATGATCATAAGACAAAATAACAGTCCATGCAATGGTGGCACACAGATTCACCAAGGCCAAAAAAGTTCAAGACCTAAAAGTCCACAGAAAAGGTCATGGCCACAGTGTTTTGGGATCAGGAAGGTGTAATGAGTGACTATCTTCCAAGGGGCCAAACACTTAATGCAGAATACTACTGTAACTTGCTGTGCTGATTAAAGGAGGCACTGGAAGAAAAAAGAGAGGGAAGCTGGAGAAAGGAGTTCTCTTTTTGCAAGACAATGTACCTGTTTACAAGGCTGATAAAATGATGGATATTTTGATTAAATTGGGGCCTGAATGCATAAACCATCCACCCTACTCACCAGATCTTGCTCCATTTGACTTTTTCCTGTTTCCAAACTTTAAAAAGAGTCTGAAAGGGTGGCAATTTTTAAGTGATTCGGAGGTGATTGCAGCAGTGGAGCAGTATTTTAGTGAACAGATTTCAGACTTTTTTTTTTTGGCAGGGTTACAGAAACTTCAGACACAATGTGCCAAGTGTGTTGAACTTATGTTGAATAACTTGTGTAAGTTTTATGGCTCCACATCATTCCCTTCTTGGTCGGGCTTAAAACTTCTCAAGACCTTGTATATGACTGAATATTTAAAGTTCAGTAGAAACAGCACCTGTCCCATCTGATACAGCTGATCTAATATCTTCACATAATGTAGTGTTCATTACCAGTTCATGTATTGAATAATATAATTAGTCTTAGTCATAATATCACCTCATTCATCTTTCTATTACATAAACATTCTCTATCAAATTGTTTAAAGCATTATGATGTTCCTTGCTCAGAGAAAATAATTGCCATATAAATCATTTTGTCAGGCAATTTCAAATGGAGACTAGAAAGGGTGTCTAAATGGGGACAAATGTATTGTGTTTTCTGGTTGCTCCAGTTTTATAGCAGAATAAAGCCCTGGCTATGGCCCAGCTTACTGGGCTTTGATTAGTGGCTCAGATGACTGATTGAGCAGCAGGGAAGGGATGTGGTTACCCATCTAAGGTATGGTCCAAAGAGAGTAGTTACCCTTAGACATAATAAATGAGCATGGGGGTAGGAAAAGGGAATGGGAAGATCATAAAAAACTCCCCTGCACAGAAGCCCAGATGAGATGAACCTCCACGACACCATAAGGTCCATGACTGTCCCCAGCAAAAATGGTGCAAGTCCAGGGTGTTTGAGAGTAGTTAGTAGACTTAGTATGGATACTGGATACTGGGGGCCAAGCCTGCAAAAATGTGATCCAATGGGACCAGCAAAAAAAGATGCATTTTCTCTGCATAGCTAGTAAAATATCAGATGGAAAAATAATTTCAAATTGAAATTGCTAGTAAATATCTGCAGTTTAGTCAGCATGTCAATAACAATATGATTATAAGCTATTAAGGAACGTAGCTGGGCATTTTAAAGGGCAGTTTCAAATATCACTATCTCATAACCAGATACACTATAAACAATGCTCTACTGATTTACTTGTTTTATCTGTATATACTTCCAGTAATTAGTTTGTGCCATCTTCCTTGTTGTTATCCTCTCTAAAGTGTCTAGCCTTTATGATAATGGTGCATCCAACAGTTGCAGAAGGGGTTGATCCAAGGTCTCTATTATAGGTGTTATATGATTTAGGGTGTATGTTCTGTTTGATGTGTTATTTTCATATTCAGTAGTCAATATATTACAATTCACAGATCAGTAGTGTTGTTTATATGCTGCTGACCTAGCACATTTTTTTGAAATCACTAGTGTCACACTGTTGTTTTCTCTTCTTTTGTTTATTTGGTTTTAAAACAATAAATAAACAAATAAATTATAAAACAAATAAATGACTATTTACATAGGTCCAAAGCTGATCAATACACAAAAGTTATACATATCATCAGCGATTAATATTTTTCAAGCAAGAGTTTAAGCCAAGATTTATAGGAATGTGAAATATTAGAAGTTTTCTTCTTTATAGTATGCAATGCACTGCTGCAAACAATTTTTAGCATACTAATACATTCAATACTAGAGGGGTAATTTTACTTTTCCAATTTTTAGTAATTACTTGTGGTTATAGCAAGAACAGACAAAAAAGAGGCACTTGGGTTTTTGGAATTATCTCAGGAAACTGAGCATTAAATAAAACTAAAGATTTAGAAATATTGCATCTCTCTAACCACAGAGCTTGAATTAAGTTATTAATTTCTTTCCAAAAAGGGGAGATGACTTCACATTCATATACCATATGCGTCCAATCAGATTTTATTTCAGAATCACATCTTCAGAATTTAATTGTATCTAATTTATACACAATTGTGATTTTGTTAGGAGTGACAAAAGCTCTATGTAAACATTTTCAAGCAAAAAATTTTCAATATAACAAAGATGTAATTTTATATGTAGATTTTAATATTGTATTCTTGTATTCTTCAGAGAAGTCTTCATTATTATTTTTTGAGTAGTTCCAATAAGAATGGTCTAAATATGTGAAATCTAACTTAACAATTGTACAAATTTGTGAACATATTATTTTTCATTGCATTATTATTATTATTGATATTTATTAAGAATTCTAATAGTTTGAACAATTTCTTATCTAGGTTAAATATTTTATTAATCTCTGTGTTCACAAGGTATCTAAATATTTGTAAAATTAAGCAATTCTCAGAATCTTGATTGTATTTGAACCGTATATTTTCAACAATTTAATAACTGATGCCAATAAATTATTTTGTTGTTTTTATACTAGCATTTTGTTGACATATGAGTTTCCAAGCCTAATTTGTATATGCAATTTGAAACATAGAAAATATTAAGTTTTAATACACTGGTTAGAATATGTGAATTTTTGGAAAGAGGAAATGATGTTATTTAAATTGGGAATTTCAGAAGAGGGTGCAATTCCATTTATACAAAAATCTTTTAATAACCAGATATATCTATTAGTAACTATTTATGACTGTTTGTGATATATTTATTATTTACTAAAAATATTTCTTGATGAATTTGTTTCCATTTTAAATCATAAAATGAATTTATCCACAATGTTATAACTTTTACAATTGTTGAAGTAGCATATAACTGAATATCAGTTAATCATATTCCACCATTATCCCACCCCTTTCTGTGTCAGTCAAAGAAAACTCTTGGTTTATTATCACGCCAAAAATTTAAGTAGAATACTATTTATCTTCTTCATCAATATTTGGTGGAGATAGTACTAAAGATTGTAAAACAAGCAATATTTTAGAGAGAATTACCATCTTAATAAACATTAATTGTTCTTCCATGGTAAATCAGAATTTGTTCCAATTTGTGATGAAACTTAAAATGTTATCAACAACCTGTTGAAAGTTTGTTTGTATCATTTATTTACCATTAGGT
The DNA here is from genome assembly GCF_019279795.1 of Protopterus annectens. NCBI lineage: Eukaryota > Metazoa > Chordata > Ceratodontiformes > Protopteridae > Protopterus > Protopterus annectens. Next base: position 523,150,132 of record NC_056749.1, on the reverse strand, counting down.
ATAATGGTTATGCCAAGGTATTTCATTCAATTCCTATTGCAATTCAAGTTAGAATGTTTTTGTATGAATTTTATAATAATTAATAATGTACTTGTTTTATTATGATTGAATCTTAAGTTTGATATTTCTTCAAACTGACTCATAGAATTATATATTCTAAAGAATCCTCTATATTCCTTATTGTTAGTAAAATGTTATCAAAGAGTTGAATCTTTAGTTCAAAATCTTTTTTTTGTTTGTTTTCATACCATTAATGTTCTTATTGGATCTAATACTATTAGCAAAGAGGTCTATAGCTAATGCAAAAAGTAAAGTTGGTAATGAACAGTCTTGTTTTGTGCCTTTTTGCAATTTAAAGTAATCTGAAGAAAAATAACATATTTTAACATAAGTATAAAATTTACTGGTATAACGACTAGTAATGCCAACAACTTCTCTCCTTCCACCTATACATACTTTAGTTTAATACCAACATATTATTATCCCATAAGATATTGACATAACAATGGCTCTCCTTTGGCAGTAGTCATATAATCTTAGCCCATTCTCTACCTTTCTTATCCATGCTGTAATGTGAGTCTGTAATAATTGTTACACTCTGCCATTTATTCTATATTGTTGAATATCTGTTTTTCTGAACAGCTGAATTATGTAACTGAGTATTGTTTAGGGAATATTCTCTTTATGTAATTTTTTATGTAATATTTTTAATGTAATATTTATTTATGAAATTGTTTACCGTGGAGCTTTTCTCCCTGGCGTCCACTGAAAATGGGTTCACACTGGCCCAGCGGAAGATACTGGTAATCAAATGCTAATAAATAAATAATGCAGTTAGCTCAGGTGAGAAATTATACATTTTAAGTGTTTTAAACAGGTACGCCCAAATAACTTGGTCAAAAACCTTTTCCAAATTGCAACAAATGATAGAAAGTTCATTTTTATTTTTATTTGCACAGTCTATTAATATATGTATTCTTATTATATTATCCTGTACTTGTAAATTTAAAATAAATCCTGTTTGATCATTGTTAATTAGTTAAGGTATAAGTAGATTAATTCTGGTGGCTAAAATGGACAAACATTTTATCAGCCACATTTAGAAGTCAAATGGGTCTGTATGACGAGCACTTTTGTAGGATCCTTATCTTATTTTAAAATAGGTGATATAAGGGAATAGTTCGATGATGGAGGGACTTCAGCATTTTTTTTCTGTAGACTTTATCTAATATTTTAACGGTCTCATCTGGTAGTATTTTATATAGTTCTGGTATAAGATCATCTAATACAAGTACAGGATACCAAATAACTAGGAAAAGTACAATGGAAGAACCAGGAATCCAGGACGCCAGTAGCTATTTAAAACACTCCATCTCCAGTATAAAACAACACAGTCGACCAAAGTTTAAGCTTTCGCACAATCTCAATTCATAAAAAAATAGCAGCTTTGCTTTCCACACACTACGTAATCAATCCTAATCAATGCACAAAGTAAAGAAACAAAACTGACCAGATTAATGCCTTCATTTCCTTCCATGACACTGATTTATGTCACAGAATAATAGGTTAAGGCTAACAATCCTTTTTTGAAACCGGACCTGAAACAAGACAATGAGGTGAAGCTCTCATTCTGTTAAAGTGACAATTAAATGTCCAGCTACTTTCTCAAGGTAACATTAAAACAAATAATTATTCTAACTGGTTGCTTGTATCCATTCCCTCCCACAAGAATGCTACACTACATCCTGCTGTTGCATATCTATCACTTCCTTCCTCACTCCCCAAACCAAATAAACTACTAAGAAATATCATCCTCCACAAAAAATATATCAAAATTCCACTAATAATTGGAGACTTCAGTCTCATCTTGCTCAGTCCCATTTCCAGTGATAGGACTACTTCTCTAATATATAACCTCACCCAGCTCATATCTTAGCCTACAAAACCCACTGCAATGTATCTCACCACTCCCCTCTAGATCTCATACTAACAAACCGTGTCTTATCTCAAACATCACCATCCATCATCTTTCAGAGAGCTCTGTCCTATTAGTTTTTGTATCCATCATTCATATGCAAACATACCACCAAAGCTCATATTTTTCAGTAATAAATCACACATTGACATTAAAAGAAATAAATCTGCACTCTCCTTAATTGACTGGTCATGAGTTTTGAACTCATTTGACCCTAACATTGATGCAGAACTATTCACCTCAACACTGATTGATCTGCACAACTCCTGATTAAGTAATCCCATGACTATACAAACCTAAACCTATCATCCAGTTAACCTATGAGCTTAAAGCTCTTCTACAACTCTGAAACAAGGCATGGCATTCTTGGAAAGTACTTCCTACTACTATAAACAGACATCACAACACCCAGCTACACAACCTTGCAAAGAAAGCTACACTGTCGTTAAAGTCACCTGTTGAAATCATACCAAACCTCACTAATAAAATTTGTCAAAAAGTTCTTGAAATAAGTCATCCTTCTTGCAGGATGGATGGGCCTTTCCTCCATGAATTATGCATCCTTTCAACCTTCTGTCTCTGATGTCCTTTTTCACTTTAATAACATTCCCAGCCATGTCTCGAGCCAATCCCAAACTGAATCTGACACTGCCACCTCCCCTCCAAACAATCTTACATTCTACTTCAGAACTGTCACATTTGGTGACATCTACCCTTCTGCTTGAACAATACCGACACCTTTCACGAATGGTTTATTTATCACTGTAGAAACATCATCATAAATCAACTGAAACATATCTACAGCCTGTGCATTACATTTAATATTATGCCTAATTATACAATGACTGGCCATTAATATTCAAAAGTGAGCATGCTGATTGGTCAGGCCAACCAGTGTGCCTGTTGTAAATCCAAGAATATAATGGAAAAAGGATTGGTGACCGAGACTTTTTTCCATTAGTATATATCATCATTTTTTTACTTTTATTTCTTATTTTTAATAAAAGAGAAAACGGAAAACCTCAAACAAATGAGGGAGATGGTGCATAAAAAACTAAGAGGATAATAAGGTACATTCTGCAAAACTAAAGAAACTTACCTCATTATCCTTTTATTTTCTCTGTCCTGGCACTCTCGAACATTAGAAGTCTCCTAGTTTCTTTTTTTCTTATCATGCATGCACAGTATATCAGGAAAAAGTCTCATATACTGGAAAAACTCAGAAGGGCACCACAGAGGCATTATACAAAGACATTATTTAAGAAAAGTAAGTATATTTTTCTTAAATAATGTCATTGTATAATTGCAATAATTGACTCGGTGGTGTGGTATATTGAAATGTACCCACGGCTGGCTTTATTTAATCACTTGGGCTTCGCCCTCATGATTAAACCACACTAACCATGGGTAAATCTTCAATAACCACACCAACATTGATTGTTGCTTAAATATCTGGAAGAATGCCATCGTAAAACCACTCACTAATAAACCCTATCCATCCAAACCATCAGACTGTCAGCCCATTTCTATACAACCTTCCCTAGAAAAGATTGGGAAAATTAATTTATTCGCAGCTCACTGAATACACCATTTACCTTCTTTCATACTGGAAATGTAATGTGGAATATCTTGTTATTACTCATACTGATTTTATTTGGTGTAGTCATTGTCCACTTGCCTTGAACATAAGGTTTTCTCTATTTATGAACTGAAAATTAATTTCCCTGATTCAAGAACACTGCATAATGACTATGCCATGCATGGCTTATTCTTAATCCCAGCTAGCACATGCAGTTATTTTTTGATATATTTGTCATTTTTACCCTTGCAAATGCAAAAAGCAGCCATTTTAATGGTGGGGTAAACATTTATAATATAATGAGTAGAAGCAGGGATTCATACCTCCTGCTTCTGAAACATGGTCCTCTGACTTTACTTGGCGTGGTGAGTCTGGATAGAACAGCATCACTACCACTAAATGAAACAAAGCCCAGACAATTATCAGTTCAGTAAGCAGTAAACACAGTGATAAACACTAAGTATGAATGGGTTAAACACAGTGAGAGCAGCTGACAGTTGCAGTGATTCTTTGCTGTTATCTGCCAGTCCTTTTGGTATACATCCATCCATTCATCTACAAACCATTTTTCCATTTTTGCACATGGGGTCACCCATGTCAATAGTGACCATCATTTACAGCCAAGGTATGAAGAATGATCTTTATAGTGCAACTTTGAAAGGGAGTTGCAAGTCATGCAAACATGAGGGAGTTCTATTGATAAATGCTATGCAACATGAGTTATAGTACACTCTATGGTTGTAAGTTTTATATCTGTAATGTGTCAAGTATGACCCTAATAAGGGACATGGAAATAGTCCCATCAGTCAATCAGTGAAGAGAAAACTAAAACAGATTTTACTCACCAGTAATGACCTCAGTGTCTGTTTTAATTATGTATAGTGACAACTGTGATACTAAAACACATTTGCAATCTGTTGGCATATAACTGCAATGAAGTTGATTCTGATTATTTATAAATGTCCAAAACTATACAGTATCAAAAACGTTATTACTGTGTTGCATATAGTAATATTTTTTGTTTTTGGTAGTACCTTTTAAGACATGGCACAGTGCATTTTAAATCAATACAGTCCGAATCTTCTACAAAAAATGTTTTCAAAATTCTAAACCTCTCATTTTGACCTTTTTGTGGGTTTTCATAAGCCTCAACAAACAGGACAGGCTTTCTTTTTTTTCCTGATCCCTATGCTTTCTGTACAAAAAGACATGGAAGGGAAGGCAAAGAGTGCTAATCACACACTGTTTACTGTGCAGCACAACTGCCAAATCTTAATTTCAAATGCTTCTATCCCAACATTCTTAAAAATGTACGAAAGACCGCTTTATCACAGCTAGACGGTGGTTTGGAATAGCTTCCAGGGAAGCTGTATAGTCCTGCCTGAACTAATAAACAAATTTACATGGATACATTTCTTCTGTTAACTTGGAAACATATGTAATCCAAATGGAGACAGCACCTCTGTGCATTAATCACCAAAAACAACAAAATAATAAGTAATTACTTTAAGCAATTACTTGTTAAGTTTTAGGCCTGGATGAAGATTTTTACTGATAATAAAGGCAGACCACATGTAAAGTATGATCGGCTCTCGATGCTGGAATGTAATCACTTAGCAATAATAGGCTTTGCATAAAGGACAAGGATGGACCTAGAACATTACAAGGAGGTCTTTGGCCATAATCAGCTGATTAGGTGCTTGAGCGATCATCTTCTTTCAGCTTTTCCCAGTTTGGGGTCTCCACAGTGGATCACCTGTCTGCTCATGATTGGCAGTGGAGTTTTACGGTGTCGAGTTGCCAGCCCGGCGCCCAACCTTTCACAAAAGGCACACACATGCACACACTCACACCTAGGGCCAATTTAGAGTGTCAATCCACCTACAGCATGTCTTTGGGATGTGGGAGAAAACCCATGCAATCACAGGGAGGACATGCAGACTCTGCACAGAAGACACCCCAGCTGAGGATCGAACCGGAGAACCTTGATGTGAGGCAGCAATGCTAACCGCTGCACCACCGTGGCCGCCCAGCTGATTAGGGGCTTGAGATATGAATGACAAAAAATTAATCTCAAGAGCAAAGCTTGAGATATGAATCTTGGCATCCATGTCAAGAACGCATAATAAAGGGTCATGATTGGTTAGACCCGATCATAATTCTTTGTATGGCATTCAACTTTATCTGCAGCACAAAAAATGTGGAGGAGTGCAAAGTGTTTTAGAATTTTCCAAAGACTTTGAAAGCCAGCAAAAGACTTAAGCTCTGCCAAACAGACAGCCACAATATAAACAAAAAAAGGGTCTGTCTGAGAAATAAAGAACTGTGAAAGCTGATATACACTTTGATCTGCCACACTTTTTCTTTCAGGTGTGTGTCAGAGTGAAGTTCTGACAGCTTTTCAAATCTGTTTTACCTTCTGCCACTGTTCTATGCCATGGAACAGTGTCAACTGTTCATCCCTAGTGTGGTATCCAGTCTTAGCAGTGCTTAAGGATGATTAATAAAACCTTGTTCAACACCTTTCTAAAGTAAGAAAGGTGCTTACTAAGCTTGACTGCTTTCCCAACATCTGAAAATAATCACATAGCATTCTATGTACTCCAAAGTATTACAAAATTAGAGGATAGGATTTACTTATTAATTTATGTAAAGGTCGTGTACTTAGCAGACACATTTTAAAGATTAATAGCAAAGTTAAGTGCATTAATGTTGCTATAGTTATGTTGAGTTATACAACTTAAATCTAACTAGTACCATCCTTCCCACTCTCTGACATGTTTGTGAAAGCCAACAAAGTTAAGTGCCATTAGAGAACGTGTATTCAATCAAACCTACTTTGAAGTAGGAAATAAGAACCTCTGTACATGTAATGACATGCAAGTGGTATTGGAGACAGCAAACATCTATTGCTAAAAACAAAGATAGTGATTCTTGTTAAAAGCATTTTGCTCTTGTCCTCTGCTTTATGTTACATTTTTCAAATATTGTGCAGCAATATCTAGATTTACTAAACATTTACAATCTCTTCTACTTTATAAGAGATGAGTGTTTCAATAATCATTTAAATTCAATTCAGTCACCTGCTTAAGCCTTTGAAATAATACTCATATCAATAAAATACAAGCTGCTATTTCATATGATCCACAGTGTTTTTGAATTGTATTTCAGTTTCTACTGGTCATTCACAAAACTGTACCTAAGGTAGAGGTTATTATAAGAATTTATTTTATGAGAAAAAGAGTACTGTCAGATTAAAGTGCTTTAAAGCACCTAATTGAAGAATCATACAGACTCATTTGGTTCCCCTAATTTTCATTACATTTCATAGCGTTTCCATGGAACTACTTTAATGAAATCATATATCAGAAGACTGAACTGAGAATATCCAAATTTAAAACAAGTTGAAATAGTTCGGAGGCAATGCCTCATTTACAGCACTTTAAATGGTTATCTTAATTTAAATACATTTATTCTGGTGTACACAGAGCAAAGCTTTGCAATAAAATCAGACCTCAAGCGTTAATTGTTTCATTCATTTTTGATATATGCAAGCGGTACATAAAATATTAAGCAAGATCAGAATACTTCACTGCTGTAGTAAGAATAAAGATGCCTTAAAGAAACAATAATAAAAGACTAGATATTGGGGGTGAAGGACTTTGCATTATGCCACATTTTATGTTTCCAGAGATACTATAGTCTTGTTTTAGTATTTACTGTGTCTGATGCCTCCATGATTTTATCTTGGAATATCTGTTGGACTGGAAAAAGAGGGGGCAAGATGGATATGCATGCAGCTATAAAGCCAATGACCAGTGATTCTGCAGGAAATGAGACCAAGGAAATTTTCTAGTGTCATACATGGAAAATTATACATTCCCTATGAACAACAAGATACAGAGAATTTCAACTGTAAGACATTCTGTGGTTTGCCTGAAATTACCATATGGGTAGGGATTAGGAATTTGGGAAAACACTAACAAAGGAACCCCTACTCCTATCTGTGTCAGTGAAACAAAGAGAGTTTGTCCATGCTAGAGTGAGCTCCCTGTAACTATTTTGTACTCCGTAAAAAGCAGTTACATGGTAAATAGAGCACTAATTGGGATGGCAGATTGAAATCCGTAATCAAAGAAGCATATAAATACAAGTGGTACAGTAATGAGATTAGACTCTCTTGTCAAGTTCAATGGTAAACATAACCACGCACATACAAAAATAACGATGTTATACAGGGTTAACAGGGTAGTCACTGCAACTACCAGAAAAATCAAAATCATGTACACTAGGATAGTTCTGAGATGTAATGTCTACACAGGTACACTCTGGGACTATAGCCAGGCAAAGACTATCCTCTTCCCACTAAATAATTATTAGCAGTACTGAGTTAACTCTGGTACAGACACGGCAAAGGAAGTACATCTAGGGAGAGTGGTCTTGTGAAGTGAACAGAAACTAAAAGAGCTAGAGCTCAAGAGAGCATCAGATAATATTTATGATGCAAATGGACACAGGCTGAAAGTGTGCACGTCACAGTATAACAGCATGGAAGTACTTATGAGGCAGATGGGCTGTGCTTGTGTGTCACCTGACTGAGGTATTATACATGTCTCAGATTCACCATCAGACACTGCATAGATGCTGAGAATGTCTTATGTCATGATAGTCTGTAAATAGGTCCCTGTGGCTGTACTCTGTTCTGTGAATATACAATAAAAGACAGAACAGACTGAATATGAATATCCTAGCTGCATGTGAGGCCTTCTGTTGCACATGCAAACAGTCATACAAAATATGCTGCCCTAAAACAGGCACATTTCTTTGAGTCTGCATTCCTACATGCATCACACAAGAGGGAGAAAGGAGTGGGTCACCATCACTTGCACAGGTGCCAAGTGACACTCTGGCATGTAGCTGACATCACAGCCTGAATGGATGTCCATGACAGTGGAAGCAGACATTTATTTATTTAGTTATTTTATTTGACATTTGTTGACTGGGAAAGTCTGACTGAGCCAAAGCCCTTTTTCAGCTGAGGCCCAGGGAGAAAAGCTCTGCTTATAAAAAAACAAGTTTAATCAATACAGTAGTGTAACATTCAAACATTACAGATATAAAGCATTTTAACACATCTTTTTACAAAATGTACATGTGAAAAGTAATACTAACATGTAAAGTAATAGTAGCATGTAGCATGGTTAAATTATAGGAAATAAAGGAGGAGTCATGAAACGTTGCACTACAGTAAATGAGAGCAATTTGTATGTATACAGAAGAAAGGGTAAGCCAGAGGTAGACTGTTAGAACTGAAGACAGTGAGTTCAGAAGAGATATAAGGTAGGTATATATGAATGGTCCGTATGGAGGGGGGAAGAGTATGGTGAGAAGAAAGCAAGGGTAGAGAGGACAGATGAGCAAATGTGTGGGTAGAGTCAGGCTACAAGAGAAAGGAGGAAGAAGGGTAAGAAAAATAAGTGGGAGAATTAGGGTAGGAGGGAAAGGAACAGGACAGGAAGAAAGGTCTGCTTTTAGGGTGGATTTTTACAAGGACATATCCATGAGGTACTTAGATGATGTTTTAAAGCATTCTTGAATTCATCAGTCTGGTTAATTTTTCTTATGGACAATGGGAGCTTGTTCCAAGATAAGGCAGGTAGGTAGCTATAGAGTTTTTGTCCTGTAGATCTTTTGGGTTTGTTAATATCCAGGTAAAATTGATCAGAGCTCTTAAGAATTCTTGTTTGTGTATAGAGGGAGACAAGAGATGAGATGCCAGGACAAGAGAAGGGGTTATGAAGTTCAGAGTGGATGATATAAAGTTGGGGAAGTAGCAGTTGATTAGAGAATTCTAACCAGCTGAGTGTCTTGAGAGCAAGACAATAATGAGATTTGGGTGGAAGGATAGAAGCAAATCTGGCAACCCTGTTATAAGTAGTTTCAGATTTAGATAGAAGATTTGTTTGCAGGTTAGTTAAGATTTGTGCACCACAGAAACGATTTGGAAGGAGATAGGAATGAGCTAGTGTCATTCTGGATTCATTTTATAGGAACATTTTGTTTCTATATAGTAGGTACAAATTTTGGAGTGTATATTATAAGTTTGAAGTTTAAAAACTTTGAATCTCATATGATTGACATCATATGAGCGGAGTTTTCAAACATCGAAAGTTTCAACGGAGATCGCCTTATGGAATATTTCCCTTCACTTCAATGTAGTGCGATCTTGGAGTTGGTATATTTAAGTAGCAGAGGGTGTGAGGAATGCAGGGGGGCTTGCCCCCCTGCATAGACCATTCAGGTAGGTTTTTTATTTTTAGTTTGTTAATATTCGATGTTTGAAAACTTCACTCATATGGAGTTGATCATATGAGATTCGAAGTTTTCAGACTTCGAACATATAATATAGACCCAACTTTTAATGGACTTTCTTGATGGACTGGAACACATGAAAGTCAAATTTAAGTTGGTCATCTATAATAGCACCTATAAACTTAGTATGAGTTTTGACTTTAATGGTTGTGTTATTAAGAGATGTAATGGTAAATGTGGCTTTATGGTGGAACAATGATTTGGGGAGAAAAGGTAGACATTTCGTCTTATTGTATTCAGTATGAGTTGATTTTTGGACAGCCAGTTTTTAATGAAGTTAAAATACTTTTTCATGAGGGTATGAATGTCAGAGAGTATCAGAAGTGGTGATGACTCTAGAGTAATCTACATTCTATATAAGGGATAAGTGAGGACAAGAGGTGTGAAGGTGACTTATAAAAATGTTAAAAAGTAAAGGACCAAGTATTGATCCTTTACCAGGGAGAAAAGGGAAGAGAGAGGAAAGCCATTTGACAGCTTGTTGTCTGTTAGATAGGTAAGTTTGGAACCAGGAAACAGTAGCTGGGAAAAGACTTGATACTTGAAAACTTTAATAAAATATACGATGATAAAATAAAATAAAATACACACTGGTTTGTAAACCGGATAAGCGCTTATCCAATTTATGAGCCAGTGTGTTTATTTTATTTTATCATCGTATATTTTATTAAAGTTTTCAAGTATCAAGTGTTTTTAAGTGGAATTGGTGGCAGAACCATTTGTTGTTGGAGTTTTATGTTTTGATGTGCTCTGCTTTTGGTGACGCTACTTACTACTACTTTTTTTAGCTGGGAAAAGACTGAGGTTAGCAAGCTTAGAAAATAGAACAGGGTGAGAGACAGCATCAAAGGCTTTGGAATGATCTAGGAAGAGACAGGAGACCAGCTTGTTAGTATCTCTTGTTTGGGCGATAGAATTTGTGAAGGAAATAAAGGCTGTGGAGGTACTATGTTGAGGACTAAAGTCATGTTGTATGGGTGAAAGCAGGTTTTCTTGTATGAGATAGTCTAAGATTTGTTTATGTAGGCATTTTTTGAGTATCTTTGAGAGTTGGTATCAGATTGCTATAGGCTGATAACTGGAAAGTTCAGTGCTATTTCCACCTTTCTGGAGGGTAATTGTGTATAACTGTTTCCACAGAGAGGGGACATTGGATTCACATATTGAGCTGTTTATAAGGATCAAATTGAGATAAGCTATAGAATTAGCAACAGTATTAAGGAAGACTGGTAGTAGGTTATGTGCAGATGTAGAACAAGGTTTAAGTTTTAGGAGAAGATTTTTTATGTAGTTTGTAGACATAGGCTTTAGTGAGACTGGTTTATCAAATTTAGGAAGGATGGTATAGTTTAAGAGTTCAGTGGAGTTTGTGGTTTGCATGAGTTTACTAATAGTATCTATAAAGTACGAGTTGAAAATGGAAGCAGTCTTTTGTGGGGTATTATTAGGGGGGGCGGTCTATATTAGTTGATCAAACATTTAGTTAACCGAATAACTATACATTGATCACTAATAATCGAGCACACAAAACCACAAATGGCAGTTTCCACTCAGGGAAACAAGTCGCTTGGCCGTTGCACTGAGTTTGCCCTTTCTTCAATGTTGAGTGATCTCGGAGTTGTTATATTTAGTTAGGGGGGTGTAGGGGGCAAAGCCTCCCATTTCATTTATGTTTATTTTTTTATTTTTTTGGTTGGGTAACGGCATTGTTTCCCTGAGTGGAAACTGCCATTTGATATTTTGTGTGTGCGATTATTAGTGATTGACGTTTAGTTATTTGCTTAACTAAACATTTGATCATCTGATATAGATGCTTATTAGGGCAGGGATTAGGAGTAGAGGGTTTTCCTGGGTGTAGGATTTGATTAATAGAATTCCAGAATTTTTCCGGATTTCTGTTGTGATTTATTTGTGGTTTATGGTAGAAAGTTTTTTTTGTCTAAGTTTGTTTTAAAGTAAGGTTTCATTGTTCCTTATATGTTTGATAGTGAGTGGGTAGTTTAGTCTTAGTCCAGAGGTTCCAGTCATTATCTCTTTTTTGTATTAGTGAAGTGTAGATTGGGCAAGCCAGGGGGAGCATCTATATTTGACTTTTTTTGGTTCTAAGGGGTGCTAGAGAATTAAGAGTATTGAGGAAGATAGTGTTAAAATGCTGAACAGGTTCATCAAGAGGAAGGTCAAAAAGGAAGGACCAGTTAATGGATGATAAAATGTTATTAGATGAGTCTGGATGGAAATTTGTTAGTGTTCAACATTCTATGAGTTTATGGGGTCTAGGAAGATGAGATAAGAATTTTGGATACAGATAGGAAAGTGGCCACTAACTGCATCAGGTACATATTGAGAGTGAGGATAGAGTTTAGGATCAGAGACCAGGCTCCAGTCTATGATGGAAGAAGAGTTTTTTGGTTTGTTAAAATGAGTGGGGGTAGAGATAAGTTGAGCAAAGCCATATAAGTTTATACTGGAGTTAGGACAGGCTGTGGTTAGTGAAATCCAATTGATGTTACCTAGTATGATGGTTTCATTTGAAATGTTATTAGTAAACCAGGAGAGGATTTGTTCAAGAATAGGTATGTTATCACCTGCTGGTGTATATATATTGCAGCAATGATTAGGGTTCTATGGTTGTTTAGTTTATAGTTGGTAGTTAAGAGTTCAGCTGGGAGAAAAGAGGGTGGAGGTTTAGATAAAGGCGATAGGGGGGATTTTGTCAGAGTATACTATGGCAACACCTCCCCCTTTTTGGATATTGTCTTGATGTAGGATATTATAGCCAGGAAGGAGAAATTCATTATTAAAGATGTGTGGTTTAAGCCAAGTTTCTGATATTATTATTATATTGGGAGAGTATTGGGCTAACCGTGTATGAAATCCACTTATATTATTGAGAAAACTGTGGATGTTGATGGAATATAGAGATAATTTCTTTGAGGTGGGGTTAGAGTGCTGGGGTTGTAATTGTGGTGTTAGTGAGGATTGAAGTGAGCTATTGAACAGTCCTGGATTTGGATGAATATCACTAGATAGATGTAGAGTGTTACAATGGTGGAGCAAGGTAGCATTGAGGAGACAAAGGTAATGCTCTTTATGTTTATTTTTTTGGGAAAAAAGGGATATGACGTGAAATGTTAATCTTGGGGAGATTAGGCTAGTGGCAGGAAAAAGTGTGGGGATATGTGATAAAAGCAGTTTGTTTTTACATGTCAGCTGGTATGAGGAGATGAAGTGTCTGAATACATATATGGTATGAGGAGACGTAGGAAGGAGGGAAAAGAAGAGTGTTTATAAAAGTAGGTAACATCATGGGGTGTATGAGATATGTGGTTATAAGAGGAAAAGGTAATAGTATGCAGAACTTGAAAAGGGATTCACAGTTGAGATTGTGTGAAGCATAGGTGTTGTGGGAGGAAGATGAAAGATGTAATATCTCAGGTGAAGAAGGATAGGTGGAAATTAGGAGGAAGGGGAGGAGGTGGAAGAGGAGAGCAGGGATAGTGTCAAATGGCTGGAGTGGGCTGCTATTGGAAGATAGAGGGGAAGGGGAGGTGCCTGGGGAGGAGGGCAAATTGTGGACAGCTATAAAGGTAATGTATTCAGCAGTGGGTGGGAATGGGGTAGGGGAACAGAGTGAGCCCGAGTGAAGCTAGGGCAAACGGAGTGAACTGGGCCACAAGAAACAGGAACGTTTGAAGAAAACTATCAGCAAAGTGCTGATATCTGAAAGTCTAGAGAACAATACAAGTATGTTTAACTATGAAAATGCTGGATAGTGAATTTAATTCTAGACAGTAAATGTAGAGATATTTCAGGGACCCCTCACCAAACTAGTGCAGGGATATAAGGGGGAGTACTAAATTGGAATGGGAAGCCAATATTATAAAAAAGAAATTACCTTAAGATATAAAATAGCCTATTGAAAATAGTTGACTACTGGGAGCCAGTGGATTAGAGATGGAGAGATGACATGTGGATCTTCTGCAGGAATACTCAGTATCACACACACAATGTCCTGTGGTGACAAGGATGGAGTGTCAGTAATGCAATGGAAGACACAAATAGAGATTGTTAAATTTAGGGTATTATTAGTGAATTCATTATAGTACATTAAGGTAGAATAAGGCCTGGAAATATACGGTCAGGCATGTATGCATTCAGTTTCAGAGAAAGTTTATTAGAAAGGAAAGTTATAATCTTGCTGGTTAAGCATGAATTGTGCAGAAAACACAGAAATGCAGAATGTTCCTTTCATGGAAAAGATATGCTAGATAAGGCACATTAAAGACTGGGCTTGGAAAACAAGGTTAAAGAGGCATGTAAAGTATTACAGGGTTTTGGTATTATTAGAATATACTTCAGATACAGTTAGTAAAGTCAGTTAGCTAGTTCGGACTGACATACAGAAAAGATTAAATACCCAGCATTCCAGAAAGGAAGTTATGTTACAGACACCTGAGCCTGAGTACAGAAGACAGATCAAATAAAGGCTGTTTTAGTTTATATTATTCAGAAGAATCAGAATATACATGCAGAAACTTTGGATATATTTTGCAGCAATGTTATTACTACCCAGCATGCCAGCATTTCTACAGACTGCTATGGTTTATCAGCACTGTTAATGAAGACAGTATTTGGATACTGTAGACATCTAATAAAGCTTTATTAACTCAATTATAGTGTTTACAGAATTCATTCTGAAAAGTACAAATGATATGGCCAATAAAGGTGAGACTGACACCTGTTCAGCACAAGTTTGGGTAATTAACAGATAAAGACTTTCATTCCAGTCTCATTTCAGTTGTTTCCATTTAATTCCAGTATACTACAGTCTTATCAAATCTTTCAAATATCTTTTGACAAGGGCTACTCTGTGTCTTATGCAATGTCCTCCAGTGACAGGGATGGGGGTGGTATTATGGAACCATGACTTGGAGGGGGAGAGACAATATGACTGTGATACTGGTCACTGTCCTGGCTTGATGTTGCAGGACTAGGCACTACATCAAAAGGGATGCTGTGTACTGCTACTGTGTGAGTGAGTTCTGTATGGTGTTTGCTGGTGAGGTGTCCTGCCAATGGAGGCTGCAGCCCATCTCCACCCACAATATGACCATGTATGTAACCTGCCCAATCTCCAGATAGCACTGATAGACAGGGCACTGATGGTGGCATTTGCTATCCTCTGCATGAAAGTGCTAATGCCAGCAACAGGTTCCACCACAGCCCACATATCTAGCATACCATTGTTTCTGGATTCCACTGCTTCTTCATTGAATTGTCAGTGTTGGGTAACATCCATACAGGGGCCAGACACCATGCCAGTCATCTCTATGCTGGAATGGGCACCATCAGACTGCACCTGGCTAGCAGTCTTGCACCTTTGCTGCTTGAACCCTAGTGCCACCCATGTTTCAGGGGTTGGTTGTGACAAGTAACCATGTTAGGACCACTGCTGGGCTACCATATACTGATGCTGGATGTCATGAGCTCTTCTAATGCTGCTGACACAGTAGAAGCAGTGCAGATACTCTAAGTCTTTGGGAAGCCACCACAGAGTGGAAAAGTGTTATTTCTTCACCCTGAATACTGTGTGAAGGACCATCCACAAAGTACACAGACAGAGCTTGTTTGTCATCTGATCGTGATTTGATCCTTGTCTCATCCTCATTGTCAGACCTTACATAAGGACTGCTAGCCTGTTGTCCTGACTCAGCCTGTACACCTGTCACCTTAGTAGTGGCCTGGCCTATGAATATAGAATGCAATATAGACTGAATATGAATTCCCAAAATGCATCTGGAGTCCTGTGATGTGCATGCAGATAGTCTTACAGAATATGCAAATATAGAACAGACACATGCCTGTTGTCAATCCTGAGTACATGAACACCTTCCATACCATGAGGAACATGCACTGGTATGAGTATCTTGCTTGTACTCTTTATGTGCACTGCTACTGTGCATACCTTGAATATCACTGCTCACCTGATGCATCACTCTCTGAGACGTGTGATGGATGGCTACTTCCACTACCTGTGTTCACTCTTTCCCTGGTATATCTATACCTTCATCACTTCCATGTAGAGCTGTGAGGAGATGGTCCCACAGAGTTTTACTTCTATGCCAATATGCCATGTCCCCTCTTGCAAGCCAACCTGATCATACTGGTGACACTCCTCTGATGTTACTGTGTTGCGAGATTTTGCCAACTAACAGTAATGATGTCATGTATGATTATCCTCCAGACATGGCACCACAGTGGTTGTTCAGCACTACCTGTCCTGAACAGGTGGTGCCCATGGATCCTGTGTGACTGCAGCAGGATATGATTCTCAGCTCTGCAGAAGCTGTCCAGTCTCTGCCATCTGCCCCATCTTGAAGACAGGGTGACACCTTCAGAAACAAGAAACATAGTTTAAGGCTAGTAGCTGCTAGGAACATTAGGTTACTTTGTACAAACAATGGATTCTAAAGGTATACTGACAATTACAGTCTGAACAAGGATAAGAACAGTACAGGTGTCACTGGTGTGCTATGTGCAATGGGGTATTTCAGTGATGACACAGAGCATTAGCCGGGTCAAACATGCAAATACACAACTTTGGTGGTTTTCCCATAGACTTACAGAGAAATTCACAAGAAAAGAGTTGCTTTGGTGGTCACTGGTGACAGTGGACTAATGGGCTATGATGATGGGATTACACCCTGGGAGGCCCACTGCAGGTATCCACACAGCATAAGTACACTGCATGTAAGTTTAAGAAACAGAGAATATTCTAGCATACCATGCTGATAGGCAGTCCTGACAATGGGCTACCTACTGACAGCTGCAGTTTGGAAGTTTGGATATACAACTCTATATATATATATATATATATATATATATATATATATATATATATATACATACACACACAACTATATATATATATATATATATATATATATATATATATATATATTACATGCATGCTTCCTACAAGTACAGATTGGTGGTAACTGCAGAAAAAACTACCCTATTTACCTCCAGCCTGCTCCAAAGCAAGGGGTCAAATGTGTAACGCATGTGAAAAATAAATCTAACAAAAGTACTGCAGAACACTGTGCACCTCCTCAGGGCTAGATGTTTAAACTAGGTTACTCTGGATGACAGAAGCTTGCATCAAACTGTTGTATGCTGTTGCTTCCTTTCCTCCTTTTTCTTGCTAGTGGTTTGGCACAGAAAATGGAGTGTCTGCTTAAGCTACAAGTACATAACACTCTATGTAGAATGCATTCAGGTGGGGATAGGCTCCTCATACATCTATAAATCTCTATATTTTGAAGTACATTTGTAACATGATGTGCAGCTAGGCTCCACCACATGCCACCAGTATGCCATGCTTAAGGCCTCATGCATGCTGACTGCTTGCACATATGTAGTGCACATGTTTTAAAATTACATTTCCATTGTGAATCACAGGTCACCATCTTGTTTTATATAATATTCATTAGGATAGTTGCCAGTGCTTGTATCCACACAGAAAACCTGCCTGGTAAGCTAAAGAGAGCAAAACCGTGCTGCTTCTCCTACACAGACAGTTCATGTAGCGATCACTAGGACCCTGTGAGGGTCAGTTTCATAATGTGCTTGCCTGATTCAACCTGATCATACTTCAAAGTGAGGTTAGTGTCACTACCAGGACAATGTTGCAATGCAGGTGCGGGTACAGGTATGATGACCAGCAGTGCTGTTACTCTGAAGACTTCCTGCAATCAGAAGCAGGGATTAGGTAGAAATGTTCCAAGTGTTACAGTAAGTACTTGGCACAGATGTGTTTTTTTCAAACTGTAATTGTAAACTTTTTTAGTCATTCAGATCAGTGTTCATAATAAAAGCTATTTTATCTGTAAGATGGCAGGACTTACTATGAGGACTGTTGTGGGAGACTGTATTGGTGCAGTCTCTATTGCTTTTCTATAGGCCATGACACTGTTGTGTCCAGTTAGTTAAAAAGGGCATTTTATTTGTGAGGCTATGGGCCCTGTGTCAAGTTTCTGTAATACATCACATATATGTAAGGCTGCGGGTTCACCTGTAAAGCAATAGGAACATTTCCATGCAGTAAATATCTCACCTGCATCTGTATGTGAAGTCTGTTTTGGCCTTTTAAAACTCAGGAAAGACATAGTGAGACTTCCACCATACTGAATGGTGCAGGAGACAGCTGAGACGTTTGACACAGTGAGTTCATTTGTACATTACCTACTCACTTGCATTATATTAATTGTACCATTTTTAGAACAACTTCACTTATGTCATCCTGCTACAGGTCATGATGATGCCAAAAATACAGGGACAATTCAATTATCCCCAGCTCTTGCATTGCCTGTGACTTCAAATGTGGGATACAACAGAGCTGCAAGAGCCTCCTGAGAGGTGTTTTATCCAGTGCCAGGCAAGTAGCCCAAATCACTTGTCTGATGCAGCCCAGCTGTTAACCACCTCCAGCCCCTTGTGCCAAACTAACATTGCAATTTGATGCAAAGAGAGTCATTAACATGTCTATCATATAGCACAGTGTGGATGTTCTTAACCAGCAGGTCTCTTCTTTCTGACCATTTGATGATATTGTAGTCTTATCAGCAATAATTTCAGCCCATCTCAATGATTTTGCAGGTCACTCTTATATCAACTTGGGGTGGCTGGCAGGCAGCATGCTGTTACTACTCCAACCTATTTCCATCTAGCTACACTCTCATCCTCCTCTGAGCTACACCACCCTTGTACATCATCATCCTCTGAGGTGCACCACCCTTGTCCAATGTTTAATCTTCCCAATCATCATTTGTATATCACCTGTTTATCCCTGTTCCAACCAATGCCTCTTCCTTCTAATGTGTAAGCATTCATTACTATTTACCATTACTGTTTGTGGTCCTCCAATGCCTCCCCACCTTTAGTTTCATAGATGTGTACTAGGTTAATGGCCCTGGGGTCTTTACAAGTCTAGCCATAGGATCAACCTGGCATAGGGCCACCTGACCTTAGTTCCCAATGCCTCTGTCAAGTAGCGCCACTGGACTTATCCCCAGGGTGAATTTTCTGTTTCCCATCCACTCATCAAGATTTCTCTTGAAGAGGGCCAGTGAGGTGCTCTGCTTGACATGTATGGAAAGTCTATTCCATAGCATAGGCAGTCTCGGGGATATGAACCTGTCCCTCCAGCATGTTCTGTTAATTGTGGTAATGAGGTTGGGTCTCCGGAGTGTGTGGTGCAGAGAGATTGGGATTTCTTTAGAGGTAGCATTTCTAACAGAGCTGGGTCAGACATGGCTTTGTAAGTCAAGCAGAGATTGCCTCTAAGTCGGCGATATGAGACAGAAAATAGTTGGAGTTTTTTGAGTCTGTCCATATAGGACAAGTGTTTAAGGCCTAGGATCCCCTTTGTGAGGTACTTTTGTGGCCTCTCCAGTTGTTGGAGGTGTCTAGTGAGGTACATGCCAAATGGTGCATTGTACTCAATGACTGGTCTAAGGAGGGAAGAGTAGAGGGAGACAATGACCTCTTTCTTCTTGGATGCAAAACCCTTAGTAATGAGATGTGCCACATAGAAGGACTTTCTGACCACAGTGGCAATGTGTTTATCAAAAGAGAGGTTGCTCTCAGCCTGTGTTGCCAGATCTCTTATAATGCCTTCTGTGTTCTGTGGACTACCATCAAAGTGGTAATTCATGGGAACTGTTTTTTTCACAAAGGGAATGATGACACATTTTTGACATTGAGCTTAAGGCCATGGTTCCGACACCAGTCGCTGGTCTCAGTGAGGTCATTCTGTAGGATTTCAACATCACTTGGGGAGTTAATAATAGCTCCCAGCTTGAAATTGTCTGCGAACTTTGTCACCCAGAGTCCCTTTGTGTTGGCCTGGACTTCAGAGAAGTAGATACTAAACAGGAGAGGACCCAGGACTGAACCCTGTGGGACTCCACTCGTGACTAGTCAGCAGTCTGACTTGGAGTCAGCTACTTTCACACTGTGGGTTCTATCTGTGAGCCAGTTTGCAACCCACCTAGTGATATAGGGAGTTGATGCCTAGCTAAGTGAGTTGTTCAATGATTCCTGAGTCGGGAATGGCATCAAAAGCCATGGCCAGATCAAGGTAGACTGTATGAACTACCTTGCCTTCATCCACAGCTCTGGTGACTGACTCAAAGAAGTTGACCAAGTTGATCAGGCATGATCTACCCTTCACAAAACCAAACTGTGTGGGATCCAGAGTTTGGAGATTCCCTATATCCTTGTTTATTAGGTCCACGATGATGCCTTCCATAGTTTTGCATATCAGACTCGTCAGGCTAATGGGGTGATAGTTATCAGGGTCTGTAGTCATTCCTCTTTTGTGGAGAGGGATGACTGTAGCAGTGCACCATTTGGTAGGGATAAAGCCTGAGGTGAGGCTATGATTGAACAGGGCACACAGGTGAGGTGCCAGTTCACTCTGTAGTTCATGTAGAACACATCCAGGGATATTGTTAGGTCCCATAGAAGCTGTATTCATGTCCCTCAACAGTGCTGTTTTATCCTATGTGGCAGTAATACTGGGTGCCTGGCAATCTACTGGCATTGTGATTGGTCCTTGGGGAGGGTAGAGGGGTAAAGTTGGCACTGAATCTGTCGGCCAGTTTAATGGCAATATCTTCTGGCTTGGTATTGGAGGTACTATTGTGTTTGTGTGTGTGTGTGTGTGTGTGTACATATATATAATATACATATATATATATATATATATATATATATATATATATATATATATATATATATATATATATATATATATATATATATATCTATATATATATATATATATATATATATATATATATATATATATATATATATATATATATATATATATATATATATATATATATATATATATATATATATATATATATATATATATATATATATATATATATATATATATATATATATCTATCTATATATATATATATATATATATATATATATAATTTCAAATTTACACTTTATCGAAAGTGACTTAGCCGATACTAGTTTTGCTAGCTCACGGTACAGTGAGGATAAGGGAATATTCCGTTTTCCCCACTGTAGTGAGATCTTGGAGTTTGTATATATAAGTAGCGGGGGTGAGGGGGCACAGACCAACACATTGAGGGTGCAGGGGGGCTTGTTCCCCTGCATACATGGTTTTGTTGGATTTTTTTTTTTTATTTATTCAATGACATGATTTTAATATATATATATATATATATGTGTGCGTGTGTGTGTGTATATAGATACATATGGATATATACAGACATACATGCACACGCACACTTTATATATACATACATACATACATTATATATATATATATATATATATATATATATATATATATATATATACACACACACAAATATGTATAGCTGCTCCACAAAAAATGCACCCTGCTTTTTTCCTTATGTTTCCCTTTTGTTTGTACCACTGCTTCCGCATGTTTTCCCATTTCCTACTGTGCTGTGCTCCCCTTTCCTTCCCTTTTATGCAAACATTACGTGCCCAGGTGACTGGACACCAGACAGCATGATGTCATACTCTGTGGTAAGTTATTACAATGCAGAATGTATCAACAGCTTGCTACAGCACACACCAACTCACACTACCTGCTGCCACCTAAACTCCTGAGGTACATTAACCAAGGAATGGCCACTGCATTGCTCTACATCCTGCTTTGCACTCTGCTACTTCCCTTCCCACATAAAAACATAGCTTGTTGTTGAACAGCTCAGTCTGACACCATTTAGACATTCATATGCACATTTGTGTGCCACAGCTGTGTGTCACAGGTCTTGCTCTAGTACTTGGCACATGTTAATTCCTGGACAAAATATGTATAGCTTACAGTGTAACTATCAATCACAGTTTCCACCATCATCATTTAAGGTTGCATCTGGTGAAACTGGTTTTGAAAATATGAAGCAAAAATATTGTATAGCTTCATAGTAACAAGCAAACAACATATCCATCACGGAGCATTGTACATGGAGAGACAGTGTATTTCTTTTCTGTTTCCTACCTTACCATGTCACACTATGCCTCTCAATAATATGCAACTCACATGCTTATAAAGGAGTTACGTTTATTTTAAACCAAGCTTCATGCTTCTTAAGACAGAAGTGTTGAACTTCATAACACCCATGCAGATGGACAATACAGTTATGACTACTGAATCCTACACAATTGCACTTTATAAGCACTTACATGAGTGCATGGATCATGCTATCCCAAACAGAATGAAGACGCTATCCTCCAAAAAAAGGAAGCCAATCTGGTGGTCCTCTGCCATAAATAAACTGTACAACAGAAAGAAGAAACTCTTGCAAAACAAAGTAAAATCCCATGAGTGGAAGAGCTCCCTGGTCAGCCTCAGTAAGAAGCTGTGATCCCTGATAAAATCCTCCAAAGCTAGTTACAAAAACCAAATCACCACTGATTCTAAAGACAACCACAAAGCATTCTATAGCTATGTCAAGAATCTCAATGGCAACACTCAGATCTGCTCTGAGTTGCAGCACAATGGCACTAAATATACAGACCCAACTGATATTGCCAACATCCTGGCAGATAGGGTCAGTGCTAACTTTACCCCCTCTCATCCCTTAAAGAGCCCATCTCTATACCAGAGGAATGCAAAGTTCCTCTAATCACGGCTGCACAGGTAAAAAACACACTCTCCAAAGCCAAGAACACAGCATCCATGGGACCAGACAACATCTCAGGCTGCATTCTACATGAACTACAGAATGAACTGGCACCCCACCTAAGTACCATGTTTAATCATAGCCTCACCTCAGGCTTTGTGCCTGTTGAATGGTGCACAGCAATGGTTATCCCACTCCACAAGGGGGGAGCCACCATGGACCCCGGGAACTACTGCCCCATTAGCCTGACGAGCCTGGTCTGCAAGGACATGGAATGCATCATCATGGAACTGAAAAACAAAGACATTGGTAATCTCCAAACTCTGGATCCCACCCAGCTCGGCAAAAGGCAGATCATGTCTCCTAAACCTGATAGACTTCTCTGAAGCAGTCACCAAAGCCGTAGACAAGGGTAAGGTGGTTCACACAGCCTATCTAGATCTTGCCAAGGCTTTCAGCACCATCCCCCACTCTGGAATTATAGATAAACTCACTAAACTAGGTATAAATCCCTATGTCACAAAATGGGTTGCCAACTGGCTCACTGACAGAACCCACACTGTGAAAGTAGCAGACTCCAAATCCGACTTCAGACCAGTGACAAGTGGAGTACCACAGGGTTCAGTCCTGGGTCCTCTCCTGTTTGGTATCTACTTCTCTGAAGTACAGGCTAACACAGAAGGTCTTTGACTAACGAAGTTCGCAGATGACTGCAAACTAGGAGCCATAATCAAAACTCCTAACGATGTGGACATCCTACAAAAGGGCCTCACTGAGACAGATGCCTGGTGTCAAAGCCATGGCCTCAAGCTCAATGCCAAAATGTGCATTGTCATCCCCTTTGGTAAAAACTCTGTACCCATGAACTACAACATAGGCGGTAGTATACTTAACACCAAAAGTGTGATAAGAGATCTTGGGACACAGGTGGACAGTAATCTCTCCTTTGATAATCACATCACCACAGTAGTCAGGAAATCCTTCTACGTGGCACACCTCATCACAAAAGGTTTCTCATCCAGAAAAAAAGAGGTCATTGTTCCCCTCTACTCATCACTCATTAGACCCATTATAGAGTACAACGCCCCTTTTGGTATGTACCTCACAAGACATCTACAACAATAGGAAAGCCCACAGAAATACCTCACAAAGAGGATTACCGGCCTCAAACAGATGCTCTATGCAGACCATCTCAAAAAACTCCAGCTTTACTCCTTCGCATATGCCTACTCAGAGGTGATCTCTGCCTAACATACAAAGCTTTGTCAAACCAAGAGCTGTTGGACATGCTCCACTTAAAGAAATCCCAATCCCTCCTAGCTACATGCTCTAGGGACTTAAACCTTGTCATCACAATAAACAGAACATGCCGGAGGGATAAATTCCTGTCCCAGAGACTTCCCATACTCTGGAATAAACTACCTATCTATATCAAACAAAGCTCCTCATTAGCACTCTTCAAGAAAAATCTTGGTGATTGGATGGGAAATAGGAAATTCACCCCGGGGATCACCTCTGTGGCTCTGCTTGACAGTGGCACAGGAAAATAATTTTCTTGGGTGGCAAAAGCCAGGGTTCCTTTTTAGCTGGGCTTGTATAGGCCCCAGGGCCGATAGCCTAGTACCTACTTATGAACCTATAAGAAATTAAATATGAAATATGTAATTATGGCAACATGTATAACAAGTGACACTATATAATATCTCTGCTGTGTTGCCACCTACAT
>NC_056749.1:523013273-523120773 GCF_019279795.1 Protopterus annectens | reverse complement strand
ATAGCAAGCTGGTGAAATAGAAGCTGATTTTGGAACTCTAGCCATCCTAGTTGTTTTAGATTGCTACAATTATGAGTTCTAAAAGGAGAGCCAGTGGCAAATCTAGCAATATTATTATAATAAATTGCCAGTTTGTTGAGGTTGTTTTTTGAAAGATTAGTGTATATAGGTGAAGCATAGAGTAGAGTGAAGATTAAATGAGTTCTGGCTATAGCAGTCCTGGCTAATGGTATAAGAAAGGGTTTGATTCTATAGAGGGATCCCAATTTCTTGTTGACTGTTTTGACTGTACTTTTAATATGAGTATCAAAGTTCAGGTTGCTATCTATAGTTATTCCTAAAAGTTTGGTGGTTGGGTCAGGAGATATGAGAGTGCCGTTCATAGATATGAGTGTGAAGTAAGCAGGGGTTGACTTACGGGTTGGAGTAAAAAGTTTGAAGTTTAGTTTTTTGGGGTTCAGTAGGAGGCAGCAGTTTAAAAAACATTGTTCTAGTGTATTAAATGCTTTTTGGGTAAGGGACTGTAGCTCAGAAAGAGAATTAGCTGAACAAATTATAGTGGAGTCATCTGCGTATTGAATACATGTTGCATGAGGAATTGCTAAGTGGAGGTCATTAATAAAAATGGAAAATAGCAGTGGGCCTAATACGGAACCCTGGGGAACACCAAGGGAAATGTGGAGGTGTGTAGAAAGATTCTTGTCCCATAGTACAGCCTGCAGTCTGTTGTCTAAGTAAGATTTGAACCAATTTAAGGCTGAAGGTTCAAGAGAAAGGGATTTCAGTACATTTAAAAAGAGCTGGTGATTAACCATGTCAAAAGCTTTAGATAAATCTATAAAGACTGAAGAGGAAAGAATACTGTTGTTACGTTTTTTGTTAATGCAGTCTGTAAAGGATACCAGTGCAGTGGTGGTACTGTGGAATGGTCTAAATCCATGTTGACAGTTGGAGAGTAAGTTATTTTGGACAAGATGGTTAAGTAGTTGTTTATGGATGCATTTTTCCATTATTTTTGCCAGTGGGGAGAGTAAAGCTATAGGACGATAGTTTGAAAAGTCATTGGAGTTACCACCGTTATGTAGGGGGATGATGTGCGAGATTTCCCAGATAGTTGGGATAGTTCCATCTCTTATGGTTCTGTTTATCCGTATGGAAATGGGGAAGGTTAAGGCTTTGGCTCCTTTTTGCAGGTATTCTGCTGGTAGCTGGTCAGCAGAGGGGGTGGTAGGTTTTAGTTTTTGGAGTAGAGAGCAAATAAAGGAAGTAGAAACAGATTGTAACTGAAATGATGGAAGTGGGTAAGTAGGTGAGGTTGGTAGATTTGAGGTACCTGGAGATAGTTGACTAGCAAGAGTTTGGATGGCATTTGTGAAAAAAGAATTGAAGGCGTTGGCAGTTTGTGTTGGATTCTCAAGGTTGGAGCCTTGGGGGTTAGGTGTGATAGACTGACCTGGGTGTAGTAGTTTGTTAATGCTAGGCCAAAACTTTTGTGGATTCTTTTGGTGAGTTTGTTGTAGTTGGAAGTAAAAGTTTTTTTTTATCTAAGAGGATAGTTTTTTTGTAATATTTCTAAGTTGTCTAAAGTTTTGGTGGTCTGTAGAATTCTTAGTAGTGTGCCATTTAGCCCAAGATTTGTTTCTAAGGAGGGTTTTTTGCCTAGTAGCTATTGTGAGCCATGGGGCAGGTTTAGCTTTATTTCTAATGGAGCGTGATGGGGCATGATGGTCAAGGATGGCTAAGAACGTGGAATTAATGTATTCCACTGCTTCGTCTAGTGGGAGGGATTTTAGTGGTAACCAGTTACAGTGTTTAAGTTCTGATTGGAATAGTCCCGGATTAAAATGTTTTTTGGTCCGAATTGTCCTAAAGGTATTTGGGTAAGTTATGTTGGTTTTGTGTCTGATGATATATGTTAGTGAGTGGTCACTTAGATCATCAGGGAGGGTTCCTACTTTGTATGTTTGAAGAGGAGAATTAGTAAGAATCCAATTTAAGGTGCTTTCTTTGTTATTGGTTTTATTGATCCTGGTTGGGGAGGTAATAGCTTGTGAGAAGCCATATAGGTTAATATGGGTGGTAGGATGTATAGTACTACAGGACTTCCAGTCGATATTAAAGTCTCCAAGGACTATAGTTTCTTGTGGAAGATTACTAGACAGCCAGTTTAGAATATTTTCAAGGGTATTAATGTTATTTCCAGGGGGAACGTAAATACAAGCAATGTATATGGATTTACATGTGTTGACCTGAAATTTGGAAATGAGGATTTCAGCATTATTGTACACAGGTGGCCTAAGGTTTGCAGTGGTAACTTGTAACTCTGTTTTATAAAGGATTGCTACCCCACCTCTCTGTTTGTTTGTACGGTCTAATCTGAGGATATTATAACCAGGTGGGGTGACTTCATTGTCATTAATTATAGGTTTTAGCCAGGTTTCAGATAAACATAGGATGTCAAATAGGTGGATATCTAAGAGGGCATGGAGGTGGGCAATTTTGTTGTTAATGCTTCATATGTTAAGATGTGTTATACAGAGTGAGTTAGAAGGTTTAATAGGGGCTTGTGTACTAGTAACGTTAAAGTTGCCTTGTTCAGTGGCTGAAGTATTGTTTGGGCCAGGGTTAGGATGAATGTCCCCATCTAGCAGGGTGTGGAGGTATATTCTATATATAGGGTTGTGAAACTTACAGAAATAGTAAAGTGATTTTCTAATATTTAGATTGATGTACTTTATATGGGCCAATCTATGATATTTGGCTTGTAAGTAACCGGGTCTAGTTGTGATGTTGATGTGGGTTTGGGAGATAGCTAGTAGTGGTGTGGAAGTGAATTTGGAAGGGAAGAGAAGGTTGGGGTATAATGGTTGTTCAAAGGAGGTTAATAGATAGGTAATAGTTAGAGGAGGTAAGAGGGAGGCCAGGAGTAAAAATTTTGTTTGACATGGAATGGATAATTTAGCTATTATCTTAGTATAAGATGTGGAATAAAAAAGGGGGTAGGTAGTATCAACAGTTAAGAAGTTGTACAAGGATGGCAGGGAGGTAATATAATATGACCAGGTGAGGTGATTTGTCAAGAAGGGTGGGAAGTGCTAATAAGGTGTACTTATAGATTGGAGCAGATGTGATGGGGGTGGGGTTTACAGGAATAAATGTAGGACCACTGGGGCAGGTGGGAATTGGGGGCAGGGTAGGGGAGCGGAGTGAGCCCGCAGGGGAAACGGAGCAGACAAGTGAGTGAAGCAGCCAAAAAGCAGCCAAGGTGAACAATCAGTGGAATGCTGACTGTTAGAGGTAAATTAATTTGAGGTTGGTATAGAGTGAATAAGAAGAATGGGAGAATATAAAGGAGGAAAGTGGGTAATTAAAGCAGAACATGGTTGTGTGAAAGGACGATAGTAGGAAGGGTATAGACAGCAGACAGTAGAATGCGTATTTTCTGGGATGGAGGGATAGAAAAAAAGATAGGGAAAAGGTGCCACCTAGTGGACAGTCAAATGAATTACAGCAGAAGTAGTTTCTGGGGAAGGCTAGACTAGGGCTAGAAAGACGATCTATTTGGCTAGGGGAGGTAATGTTAAAGCAAGAGAGGGACTATACTTTGACTACAGGATACGGGGGGGTATGGCTGCTGGCTGACCAGGCAGAGAAGCTTGCAATTAACAACAACAAGGAATAAGCAACCTACAAATTAGTTTTAAAGTCAGTATGAGGGCAACACATAGTCTCTTCTTTCTTTTCTTGGAAGACCACAGGGGTACACTTATAGGGTGATGTTACAGCTGGTAGGTTAGGATGGGTCCTTAGTTGCCTGGTGGGTTCTTATCTCCTAGTGTAGGGTAGGCAAGCTGGACAGCTGAGAGTAGTTATAGAACAAGACACCAGGAAGAGAGAAAGGAAAAACAAACATCCTTATTTAGTTAGTTCACAGAAAATGCTTAAGCAAATACTTAATCAGCTACATAAAAACATTTATCCCACAACGCTGGCTATAGTACAGGGAAAGATAACATCTTACTGCATTTAAACTGCCATTCAACAATTTCAAACACTGTGGGATGAGTAACTACTGGTATGGGCTGTATCTTACTTAAGTACCGCTATGTATTCAAAGCACAGCTAGAAATAACTCATTGAATGTGACAAACCCAAATACAGTTGCAGTAAAGGTAAATCAATATTCAGTTTGGTGCATATAAACAGTAAGTACAGTGTAAAAAGTTCATATAAAACAACAGGCTCTAGTATAGTTACTTTTAGTAAGTTTTTAAGTGTGATTAGAACAGTCTTATCAGTTCAGCATTAATTCAGCTATCAGCTAATTGCTGTCGTAATTTGATGGTCCTATCTTAAGTACAGATGCCTGCTAATTCAATATTAAAACATATATAATCCTGAAGATTGAAGGATACGCTTCCTAAAGATGTCTAAAGCGTTATCAAACACCTAGTATTCTATGTTGTTTTCCTGTCTAGTGGAGCTAGGTTAATTAGTATGCACACTATCCATTTTCAGAGACTTAAGCAATCTGAAGCTTTTTTTCATGTGTATGGGTAAAGTATATACTTTGTTTGGCAGTCGCTCTTACTATACAAGCGATAAACAAAATAATTAAAGCTTACTCCTTTGTCTGCTCTTAATGCCAGGAGTGCACGCAGTAATAAATAGAATCAGTTTATGGTTACACCTATGCAGGCTATAAAATAACTATTACTTCCACCTGGTTCCCCATGTACTATCAGAAGCACATTTAATGTGTTCTCTTTGTAGTCACAGTTATAAGGTTGCAACACCACAATGTTTGAGTGGCGCAGAGCAAGAAAAAGCCCAATTCCTTCTTGCTTAGTAGCAAAGTTAAGCTCCCGCCACTATTTATGAGCACCACGGAACATGAACAGGCAAAGATATTTCTTGCTTGGTTGCAAAGTAGAGTTCACATTTATTTCCAAGTGGTAAGTAGGTACTAAACAAAACATAGTCAAACAGTATATCCCAAAGGACTAGGCATCCAGACTTAATATTAAACAAATCATACGTAAGTTAACAGCCATTCAGGGCTATCTAAATTTCCCTAGCGCAACTACATGTGGAAAACGCTACTACATCTGTTTTTGGTAGGTTAAAAGCCAGTCAATACAGTAATGGTTGTAATAGCATAGCAGTACATACGATGTATACATGGACGGTTAAACCAGATTACTATCAATATTAACAATCAGTAAAACAAAAACAGTCACTTACATAGGATGAGAAGCACAGGGGCCAGGAGCACACAGCAGCCAAGGGATAACCTAGGTAGTAAAGATGGCGCCAGGAGGGGCAGGTAGTACATATAGGATTTTGAGAGGATATGAGGTAGATGGGGGAATGGGAAAGGGGAAAAGCAGGTAAATGCTGGGAGGGGCTAGAGTAGGGAAAATGGGAGGGAAGGAAAGGGGTCAGTTATCTTAGGAATAAGAGGAGGGTAGGGAAAGGAGGCGACAATGCAGTGAGATAAAAGCAGGGAATTAAAAGGCAATAGAAAAGAAGTGGTAAACAGGTTAGAAATATGAGGTATTCATAGGACACAGTATGTGAGTAGAGACAAGTGAGTGAAGCAGCCAAGATGAACAATCAGTGGAATGCTGACTGTTAGAGTTAAGTTAATTTGAGGTTGGTATAGAGTGAATAAGAAGTAGAATGGGAGAATATAAAGTAGAACGGGAGAATATAAAGTAGAATAGGAAAATATAAAGGAGGACTAACACCAGAATAGCATAAAGGAGATAGTATGAGATAAGAAATGGTATCAGAGGCTGAGAAAAGTCTCAGAAATACTGGACATTTGAATTCACCATGATTTGTTTGTTAGACCACTTAAGTGAATGCTAAAAGTGCACTTTTCTGTACTGCAGTCAGAATGAAACCCATGCTGTGTGGTTGTCAGGGGGCAACCAATGGTCCTCCAAGTTTGCAGTTATTTGCTTATGTGTGCGCCATTATAAAATATTCAAAAGAAATTGAAAAGGACAATGGGCCTATAATAAGAGATCTCACAGAAGTACTCCTTTATGTACAGGGCTAATAAATAAAGCTCCACAATTGTTTGAAAAGTATTGAAATTATTTATTGATATGAAGTTTTTGGAAAAGCTTAATTTAAAAAAAAAATAACCTTATTTTGCTAAATCATAAATATACATCACTACCACAGATTCATATTGTATATACGGAGAGAGTAAGAGAGCAAATCATTTTGGCCCCGTATTCCAGAAACAGCAACATATTAAACAGCAAAATGTAAACTAGCAACAGGTTTATGAATGTCTCCCGATTAAATTCACATTGTTGACTCAAGAAAGATCAAAAAAAGTCCAAACATACAGTAGAAGGAAGACTTCTACTGGCACTTCTGATGTGAGAGGCAAGCCCTCTATGCTTCCTGAATTTGTATATCCCAACTCTTATATCACCATAGCTTGATGAAACTGAAATATTCTGAGAAATGGCAATCTTAGCCTTTGTATATGTATGCCCAGATTTTTAGCCATTTGCTATTTACATTTCAGGACTCGGCAATATGAGTTCTGAGAATGTTAATGGTTACCTTTGTCAGTATCACTCAAACATACATAACTTACTGGGTTTGTCTTTTACATATTTGTAGGTTAAGACTGCTGTGGCTCATTTGTTCATAGCAGGACACAAATCTGTGTATTCTGTTTTGAGAAATATAAATGTACAGTGTCAGTAAATATAGTTTCCCTGAGTTTGCACAACCTGAGAACCCCATAGTCTGAGGTCTGGCCCCAAAGCCCCCACATTGGCTGGTTCAGGGGGCTCATACCCCAGCAAAATCACTTTTTTCAACTCTCTGCCAATTCCTTGACTTGAGTGATTGGTGGCAAGTTACTGGTGCCCAAGCAGTCTGTATTTCGGTTAATAAAGTAGATCCTGCTTATTGCCTTTTCTTGAGAAAAGATTTTAGCATGTGACCATAAACTGGCAAGCACTACAAACAAAGTGATTGTAGTCTCTAATTTTTCTCAGTACATTTCAATACCATTTGAGCATAAGGTGAACGCATGCTGCATTCTTCTTTAAATTTTAACCAAATGTCCATAATAGATACATCAGGCAGAGCTTTCTAGTTTGAGGCAATAGATGTTATGACCAAGGCTGCTACTTCCAAAAGCTGATGCCTTTCTAATCTGGTCAAATAATCTCCCTCTTCTTCTGAGTCCAAGCAATAATATGGTATTTAATGATGAGATCTCCCTATGGAGAACCTTTCTAGTTCATATTGACAGGGATATTCACATTTTTGTATGGGCTGGCTTTTATACAATTTGTATACTAGGCTTGAAGACACCCCATAAGCAGTAGTGTTCATTTGCTTACTCATATTTTCTCAACTCTGCATTTTTTTGACCTATACCCTTGATGTACAAGCAACAATAACTTTTCATAAAAAATATGCAGAAGATTTGATAATGTGAAACAGTTTTATATAATGAACATACAAATCAGCAGAACCTCCTATACCAACATTGCCCTTCTCACCACCTCCCTGTTTTTGTTTGCATTCGACCACAATTTCAAGGACTGAAAATTGAAGTCTGCATAAATCATTTAATAGCAAATCCTTCATTTCTTACAGCGGAAGAACAGTCTCACCTTTTCATCCAAACACCGAGGAGGTGTTTTGTATACCCTGGGTAAAACGTTTCCCTTAAGCAGAAAATGTAACTGTAGATATTTTCAAGTGTCTGTTCTTTTCCAGTGGAAAATTTACAGAAAGTGAAGAAGGATGCCAATTCTCTTGTTTCCATTTATTTCTTCCTCCAAATCATTTAATGTCTGTATACCTTTGTAATGTCAGTCTTTCCAGTAAATTCTCATCACTTACTTTTTGAAAATGGGTTCCCCATACGAGTGCATTGTATCCCACCAGTACTATCCTTGCCCATCGCCCTCAAACGTTTATGGGTAGCTGTAATTATTGTTAATATTTCTAATGTGTCATCTTTTTGAGATATGAATTTATATTCTCAGCAGCATAGCTCCTAGAAACATAGCATCCAATTTTTTCTGTAATAGTGGAGGACCTGTATTAACCTGTCCATAGGGGGCAGTGTAAAGCCTGCAGCATATAATCTTGTATCCATGCATATAAGAAACCTTCCTGTCTCACTGGTAAATGGAAGACTGCTTTAGGACCTGCACCAATGATTGTCCCAAATAAACTTTAACACTAAGTTTTTGACTTACAAGGTAAATTGTTAGGATCCTATACATGGAATGTGTCTAAGCATATAAAGCAACAATCAAATGAAAAATATTCTTAAAATAGCTACTTTACCTAGCTAGGTGAATATACTTCCATGCTATGTTTGTGTCTGTATAAAGGGCTTGTTCTAAAGTACATTTAAATTGAACTGTAACTTTCTTATGAAAACTGTATATACCAATTCCTAAATGCTTAGTACAGGTATTGAACCATACAAGTGGCATCTCTGGATTTTCTTTGCAAAAACCTAATGTATTGTCTTCAAGAAGGAATACTTTTATCTTTAAATGTATTGAGCTTCTAACCCAGCAACTCAGAAAAGTTGTCAATAATCCTAAGTAGTACTCTTAATCGTTTTTTGGATCTCTTGTAATAAAATAATCATCATTATAATAATTTTTTTTAACATCTAAACTGAGTGAAACTTTACTCACATTTATATCATTTAGCACCCTTGCCAGTGGCTCCATTAACATAGCTCACAACTTCTTAGCACAAAAAAATCTGGACAAAGCCCCAGAAATAGGAACGACTTTTAAATGTTTCTCTTATAAACTTATAAAGTTGCTAGAATAAAAAATCTTGTGTTACCAAGCATTTTCTGAAGGATATTAAGTCTGAAACTCAAATGACTCATTTAGTGAATTCATTCCTCACTGATATGCCACAAAAATCCAGAAAATCATGAGGAACATGGCATACCTCTCAACAGTTCAGATTTTCACAGAATGTCCAGATTTACCTCATATTTTTGGTCTGTGCCAATCATTAGCGGACCGGAGTTCCGCTGTGGTGACTCCTAACCGGGAAAAGCCAAAAGACACAAACAAACAATTTTTGGTCTGTTCCTCATAAAACTTGTGATTTTTGGGCAAATCACTGACTATTGGAACCTATAAATAGGAGAATACATTTAAATTTCAAACTTCATATCTTTCAGAAAAGACATGCTAACAGCAATTGTGTAATTTTAGTAACTAAGTTTATAAGAGCAATAATTAAAACATGTCCTTATTTTTAGGCCTTTACATCCCCTCCAATATTTTAGATTTTGTCATGATTTCTTGCACTAACAGGTTGAGATGTAGGAGTGGCTCGATTACAAACAGAAACAGTGTTGGTCATGGCCTACCTAGTTACCATCCTTGTCATGTTACAGTCCAAAGTACAATGTCCTTTGATGTCATCCCATTGATTAAATATTTTTGCACCCCTTTTTTAATGCTGCCTTTGAGATCTTCAAGTCTCCCCCTACACTCACTCTAAAGGCCTATTCATTCCCTAGCAGACAAGAATCATTAAGCCCAGTTATTTCTCTCAGGGTGAGAGACGAGCAGTGGAAAGGTTATCATTAGCCATAAGGCTAGAGGTTTAAAACTTTAATCCATTACTCTCACTGTTCATGTCCCATCATCCAAGGCTTGGGCATGGAATGAGCATCTGCAGTGGCATGTCTCTCACATTCTTAAGTGAAATCACTCTTCAAGACTGCCACACCGCTTGAAGACAGTACTCCTGTGTGATATCCACACCATCCCTCAAAGACAACTGAGTTGCAGCACTTCTCTCTGCTTCCTGTCAGCTCTAATCAATTTCTGAGCCATTATTCAAACTTGGGTTACTGGGATCATAGTTGGGGCTTTATCCTTCTACACCAGCAGGGCTAGCTGCCATTGGATCACAGGGTGAATACAAGGCTTGTCTCACATCTCACCACTTAAAATTCTGTATGGACACCTATTCTGTGGAAGACATGGTAAGGACAGATATAGTTCACAAATTCAATGGAAAGGTTTCTTAAAATCTGCAAAAAAAACTGACTGGTTAAACCCACTTGTTGTGTCTGCATTAGGGATGATTATACTGGATAGCATCCTTATTCTGGAAAACCCTCACATAGATTTGTAGGTTTATGTTCAACAGAAAAAGGGATCGAGTTACTTACACATGTTGAATCTCTGTCTGGTTTTGGAGGAGCCACTGCTGCTCATAGCATTGGGAGAGTGTTATCATTGTACCGCCCTCCTGAATGCCCTTAAAGACCTCTACAAAACTGGAAGTTAATTCTGCCTTAACAAATGCTGCATCTCTGTAACTAGTCAATCTGGCCCTTAGGATTTCCCTTTAGGTTTATCCCACACAAATTAATCAGCTTCATTCTGTATGACATTTGCTCTCAGCTGTCTTTTCCAGGACATCTGATAGGGTAGTGAAGTGAAGACATTCTAGAAATTTGTCATCTCTAAACTTCCCACCAACTACAGGTTATTTCTGTTCCACAGAGAGCTGTGTAAATGTCTCTAAATGCATCACTAATACACTTTTGATTCTTAAGACTGTCCCATACCAAGCATATATTGAGGAAATCTGTAACTGATGCCATTTCTGTTTAAACCTCCAGGACATAACTTTTTCTGGCTTGTTGTCTAGGACTCAATTTTATGTAGCCACTCTTTCCACATAATGCCTCCCACCCCAGCAAAACAAAAAGAGGGCAGAAGAGTACAATGGCAAAAAAAGAACAAAAATATCCAATTTCAAAACATTTAAACAAATACAGATACACGCGCGCACACACACACACACACACACACACACACACACACACACACACACACACACACACACACAGTAGCCTAATCACCCCCCCCCAAAAAAAAGAATAAGAAAGAAAATTGTGTTACATTCACATAAAAAAAAATGCTTACCTCCAGTCCAGTAGTCCACAATACTCTGGCTGATACGCTTACTGTGATTAATCCTGTATGCCAGGTTCAGTTAAAAAAAAAAAATCCACCAAAAAACACTCTAATGCATTGCACTATTGTGCTGTTAATTTTAAGAATAAGAGTGGCTTGCTCCAGTCTTGTCTGTAGTGCCTTCTGAGTTTTCTCCAGTCCTTTAGCATGTTTTCACACATGGATGCTCACAAGAAGAAAAAAGTTTACTTCAGAGCCAGATCATGTTCACATGGGGCACTAACAGGTAAGAGATCAGTACCCCCCACATACATACATGCACACACACACACCACCTCAGAAACCTCTCAGTGTCACGCTATTTTCTTCTTTACTTCAATGATTACAGATATTTGCATTTCGTTTACATTTTTTCAAATTTGACAGCACAAACACTGACAGATTTGACAAAACAATACAGCCTCACATTGAAAACAGACTTAGTATTAATAGTAAGCTTCTCTGTCCTTGAAACTCACATTCATTGAGCCAGCATTGAAACCCACATTAAAAAAAATTGCATCTGGCCAGCGGCGGATTAAGTTTACCTTTGGGCTGTTCTCAAACCATATCCCTTTGCACATATTTTTAGGACCATGCATACATGTGTGTATTCCTTGATACACCATATTGATTATACTAGATTATATTCCTTGCATAATACAGCACTTTTTAAATTTGTAGTTTTGAACATTTTTCTTTTAAGCAATGAAACAAAATGTATGACCCAATAAAGACAAAACTGCCCATTTCAGAAGAGTTGAACAATAAAAGGCTACTCAGACTTCTGTCATTACAATCCACCAATACCAGTCACTATGCACAATCTCTGCAGAAGTAAAAATCATCTGAATAATTCCACATTAAAGAGATCTGTAACTAATGAAAATGCTGCTAGCAAACAACTTTACATTTCAGTGTTTCATCTACAAATTCATTGCTTGCTACCCTTGAGGAATAAATTGCGTATGTTACATTAACAAAAAAAAATAGCAAGTTGGCAGTATTGCAATAAGGAATGGATTGCAAACTGACAACAGGTTCATAGTTACTAGGTATCTCATCCAAGGGGGACACACTCAGGATTGCAATACCACCACCACCACCTTCCTCTTAGAGTACAGCAAAGTATCAGCAATCCATCTATATGCGGTTGAGCAAAAGCAAATATGCTACTTGTGATGTTATGACCATTTGATAACCAAAACAGTTGCACATTGAAAAGGGGCTTAGCATGCACAGCAGTAAACTACTCTTCCATTGAAGCTCACCCATTCTTGAAAATGCACCAAAACTAATTTTTTACTGGTATGGTAGTTGGTGTAGAGAATTCAGGCTCTTGTTTCCTGTTAGCAAGGTACAGGGTTTGAGCCTAAGGAAATTAAATAACTTGCCAATCCTAACTATACCTCTCAGTTGTCCATATTTTTGAAGAATGTCCAGATTTTTACCTCAAAATGATGCTATGTTGGTCATAACATTTTCTGGCAAATCAATGGAATGATCTGAGGAAAGAAGTTAGTAAATAGTGTCATAAATTTGAGTTTCAGACTTCATATTATTTAGAAATCACACTTTAATGCATACTATGTTATTCCTAATCTTTCTAAGTTTAGAAGAATAATATTTTAAATAATGTCCTTATTTTTGGGCCTTTGTATGCCCCATTATATCAGGTTTTACCAGATTTCTTGGGCTAAGAGGTTGAGAGATATGTCCTTAACACACACACATGCACATCCACACAAACACACACACACACGCACAGAAACAAGCAAAGATGCACACATGCACACACACACACACACACACACACACACACACACACACACACACACACACACACACACACACAAAATCTTCTGAGTGGAACGTGGAAAAGGAGTAAGCAACAGCTGGGTGCGTATGTCAACACACGTAGTGACACACAGACAATGGGCATTCTTAAAGTAGAATGCCTTTAAAGGATCTGGCTCTGGTTTTAATTTAAACTTTTCACATTTTTAACATAAAAAGCTTTTGAAAGGCAAGGCTACACCACTTACTGTTTGCACCTGGGGCAGACCACACCCTGCGCCCCACATTAGTACACCTCTGCTTTTAGGTGTAGCTAGCTACACTGGCATTTGGTGCCATCTCCCAATCTGGCACCCATCCACACCAAGATAGGCTTCTCCTCAGACTTCAGTCGCACAATAAAAAAGGTAAAAAAGAAGGTCCACTTTCACAGTGAGTACTGCTAAAGCACTTCAGTTTAGAAATCCTATATTTTCAGCAAGAAGTGTGCTATATAGTTTACGATACACACACAGTGCTAAGGCACTTCATTTCAGAGTGCAAATGCATTGCTGCCATTTAAATGCTGGTGTTCCACTGATGACCAATCAGGATCTACCTATCACCCCCCCTAACATTTTTTGCCCAGGGCAGCTGCTCCCTTCACCACACCCTAGCTACACTACTGTAAATTTAGCATCTGAACATGGTACTCACAGTTGATGAATTACTGCACAGCCATGTCGACTTGTTGCCTGTGGTATCAACAAGTAGTGGCTCTGAATTCTAGTTTGTATGGGGCTGTAAAAGCCCTTTTAATACTCACAGATAGACAATGTTCTACTCCACTAAGTTCACATCTATGGGCTATGATTTGTTACATTGGCTAGCTGCTTAAAAACTGTGCTTACTATTCAACCAGTTTAATATGACAAAATGGTTATTTTCCTGTTGGTATATTTTTATCAAACCAGTTTCAATATCAAATTCAATAAAATTAAAAATATGTATGTATAATCATATATACATGCACATCTATTTTTTTTACCATAGCAGAAATAGTCAGGACTACATTATGCAAGGTGCGTTAACATCTTGTCTCAGTTCCAGAGCATATTGTGTCATATCCACAGTGCATATCATGT
The DNA here is from genome assembly GCF_019279795.1 of Protopterus annectens. NCBI lineage: Eukaryota > Metazoa > Chordata > Ceratodontiformes > Protopteridae > Protopterus > Protopterus annectens. Next base: position 523,106,843 of record NC_056749.1, on the reverse strand, counting down.
GATCATTCAAAATAACATTTGTGATTCTTATTATCAGTCCTCACTTTTCCCATCTTTATTTTCCCATGATCAAGAAAAGCATCATTACGATATGTCACTTAGCAAACCTTTCCTTTAGAACAATAAAAAGCTCAAATCTTCACATAGCATGCATTCAGTAATAGATTGCGGTACATGACTGACAGCTTAAATACCTTCATGGAGTAACACACTGCACAAAAATGTTTCACCCATCATCACACCTAGATGCCTCTTAAACTTAGCCACAACAACTGTGTCTGTATTGTTATTATCCCAATATAATACCCTTTCTGGGTTCATATTTCATCAGCCCTGATACTCTTAATTGTGTACATAATACTATACAACTGACTGGAAAAACATCATCAAACATTGTATTTATTAACATAATATTCACGTTTTGGGATGCCCTTGATACTGTTCAGTGAAAACCCACTGAAAGTTTACATTAAATGTCATACTAGAAATCACTTTAAAATGCAAATGAACAGCAAATCTTAAAATTAACTTTATACAATTTTTGGGGTATTTTTTGCCTCCTTGCTGTTGATCTTCAGCTCACAACCACCTTTGCCTCCATCTGGCTAATGCTGGCCCATGCCCAAGCTGAGAGTGGAGATCAAAGATCATCGTGAATTATCATACTGCTAGAGAGAGTTTTACTTGTATGTCCTGTTTTGCCTACCTCAGTAAGCACTTGTTCCATCTTCCAGGACAGATCTGCAGTGGAAAAATGCATATCATTCCATCACTGCAGTAATCCAGATATTATCCCGTCCTCCCTCTGACAACACACCTTCTTGTGTGTCCATCCTCCACTGGAGAACTGGCAAAGATGCATCCAAATCTAGACCCTTCCTTCCTCTCTCGCCATAATGGACATACCCCTTCTTCCATGACACTGCCTCCAATACCAGGCACACTAATCATATCTGGGTCACCTGAGCAGTAGGCTAGGTTTCATCAATCACACAGAGATACTGGTTAACCTTATACAAAGTGTTTTGCTTGGTAACACGATGGAGCAAAAAGAAATCAACAAAAAAGAAGCTATTCCTTAAATGTCAGTGCATCTTTTACCTCTCCGCATTATTATAACAACTGAAACTTCACAAGCAACATACTTAGTGTGCATTTAAGTGATTTAACAAAAGTCACACCAAATAATGGTAAATAACATCAGTCTATTCTGTCCACAGAAGATGAATCAGACATAGCATAAAAATAGCAGTTCAGGATTGTCTAAATAGTACTGAAAGTAATCTGATGAATCATCTTTTTCAAATATCTTGCGCAGTCAGCCACTGAAAGCCTTTATCCCCCTTTTTGGAATATTTCATGTCTGTATTATTTGTTTGTAATGCAAAATACCAAGACACTCTCTTTGCTGCCAGACCAGCTTCAGCAAAGCTATACACTCCAGCAGGAAAGATTTTCAAAACAGCTATCAACTTACATTTTAAAGCTTTCAGTCACTGCATATGCATAACCTTAAGAGTCTAAGCTTGACCTTCAACTATACAATCTGAATAATCATTATCAAAGAACATTTTTAAATGGCCAGTAAGAGAAACCTTAGCGGGTTGATACAGTTGAGCAATGGCTTGCATCTTGACTATACTGGAACCACATAAATGCATTCTGAAGTTAGACTTCTAGTCCTGTCAACCATAAGGAAACATTTCACATTAACAAAATTCAGCACATAACTGGAGCTTTCCACTGACAACTTAATACAATTTGCACAGTGCAGTCCTACACATCTTACAACTCCTATCACACAAAAATTCTTTATCCTCAAGTTGTCTTCCACTCCACTTTCTTAGTGGTAAGCAGCATCAACTTTACCTTTAAACGCTCATCTTGCTCCTTCAATAACTTCATTCTTTTGCAGCATTGCCCACATTTTGGCTTCTGATTGACTTTACAGCAAATTATCTTCAGTGAGAACAGAAATATCTATAATGGACATAAATGTTGATTGTTTTGTTTGAAATTATGACAACTTAATAATAAACTATCTCCAATGATATCTCTTTTGCAGCTACAAAGTCCATAGTATCATGTTCATTCTGTCTGTTAAATATCCACATTTCTCACAAGTTAAAATGCAGTTTTTTGACTATATTTCACCTGTCACTTGACTACACTTCATAGGACTTCTGCTAAAGTAAAATTACATTTAATAAAAAATTACAACAAGCTTGAAGCAACCAGTGAAGACATATTGTAAATCATCTTTCTTCTGCTAATTTAATAGATTAAATCCTTTAGATTACACAACTGAATGCTTAACTTGACTGTTTATTTAAGATAAGGAAACAATAATTTGTTTCCTTGGCCATTTAACAGCTTGATTAGAAGTTACCCCTCTGTTTTTATATTGTTACAAATGTTTGTGTGTGGTGTGGTTCAGGTCTTAAAACATAAAGCATTTGTCCCAGTACTAATAAAAAGCCATAGGCTATTCTTTGATGGATAAAGGGGAATGGCTTCCATGTTTTGACTGATTATTGGCATATGGTTTAGCATGTATGTATCTGTTTCAGGCACAAGGAGTATAAGAAAGAGGAGGATCATGTTGTAATTGGTATTCACTACTGGGAAGGAGAATTATGCCGTGATTTTTTTTTTTTTTGCTATTGTATTTAGTTCAAGTATTTGATCAAACAGAGAATTATATTTTTATGATTGCTATCTTAATATAGGATTAAGGGTCACAGGCAATGCTTATAATTAATATTTGCATCTGCTTGACTGAGTTTTATACTATGTACATGTATGGGGGTGGTACTGGATTGTAGCAAGAGTTGCTAAGGATGAAGGTTTAAGTGGACCTAAAAAGTAAATGTAGGGAACATAAATCATGTAGGATGACATGGAGGACTGAACACGAGTGCAAATAATGCTGAAAAACAAGCAAAAATCTGTGTGATTTCACATTCTGTTTGAACAAGATAGTGATGGTATCATCATCACTGGTAGAAAGCAAAAGGCCAAAATACCTAGGGACCCTACAGAATCCGTGAACTAGAGAGCCTATAGATGTATTACAGAGTCAAAAGAATCAGTGCACTAGAGAGCCTGCAGATTCAGTGCACTACAGAGCCAAGAGAATCAGTGCATTAGACAGCCTATAGAATATGTGCACTGCAGAGTCAACAGAATCAGTGCAGTAGACAGTCAAAAGAATCAATGCGCTACAGAGACAACACAACCAGTGCAGTAGAGAGCCTACAGAATCAGTGCACTAGACAGCATGCAGATTCATGCAATACAGAGCCAACAAAATCAGTGCATTTAGACAATGTACAGAATCAGTAGAGAGTCAACAGATTCAGTGCACTCAAGAGCCTACAGACTCTGTACACTACAAAGCTAACAGAATCAGTGCGGTGGACAGTCAAAAGAATCAGTGCACTAGACATCCTACAGATTCAGTGCAGTCGACAGTCAAATAATCAGTGCACTAGAGAGTCTACAGAATCAGTGCAGAAGGCAGTCAAAAGAGTCAGTGCACTAGAGAGCTAAAATAATTAGTGCACTAGACAGCCTACACAATCAGCGCAATAAAGAGCTTACAGAATCAGTGCAGTAGACATCTTACAGAATCAGTGCAGTAGACAGTCAACAGAATCAGTGCACTAGAAAGCCTACAGAATCAGTCCACTAGAGATCCAATAGAATCAGTGCACTAGAGGCCCTACAAAATCAGTGCAGTACAGAGTCTACAGAATCAGTGCAGTAGACAGTCTAAAGAATTAGTGCACTACAGAGCCAACATAATCAAGGCAAACAGACAGCCTACACAATCAGTGCAGTAGACAGCGTACAGAATCAATGCACTAGACAGCCTACAGAATCAGTGCACTTGACAGCCAACAGAATCAGTGCACTAGAGAAACAATAGAATCAGTGTACTAGAGAGACAATAGAATCAGTGCACTAATAAATCAGCGTACACAATCAGTGCAGTAGACAGCTTACATAATCAGAGCACTTGAGAGCCTATAGAATCACTGCACTAGAGAGCCTATAGAATCAGTGCAGTAGAGAGCCAACAGAATCAGTGTACAGAATCAGCGCACTAGACAGCCTACAGAATCAGCACACTAGACAGTCTACAGAATCAGCGCACTAGACAGTCTACAGAATCAGCGCACTAGACAGCCTACAGAATCAGCACACTAGACAGCCTACAGAATCAGTGCAGTAGAGAACCTACACAATCACTGCATTACAGAGTCTATACAATCGGTGCAGTCACTCACAATCAATGAGGCAGTATCAAGGGTTATAGAAAGCTGAGATACAGAAAGAATACAGACAGTAAGAACAAGATGTAAAGCAAGGAGAAAGGGAAACCACAGGGTCCATGCAATCAATATGGTCATTCAATTGCACAGGACAGGGAGATATTAAGTCAGAAAATTAGTACAGAGGTCAGGGAAAGCACAATTTGTGGCAAAACAAAAAAAAATGAGATGACTCTCATACATACAGTATTATACTATAGTCATCTACACACAAGGTACAGTGAGAGCATGTCACAGAAGTCAGGAGGTCTTAAGCACCATGTACATTATTGATGCGTAAAAGCCCCAGTTTAACATATCAGTTAAACAGCACTTATATTCTGTCATATCATCTGGGATGTATGTTGTACAAGTTTATATATGCTGAGTAGCAAACACTATACAAACAGGACACTGTTTTACTTTTTTTTTTCTTTTGTCTTTTCTGCTTTTTCTGGTTAGGGGTTGCCACAGCGGAACTCTGGTCCGCTAATGACTGGCAGTCGATTTTTATGGTGCAGAGTTGCTAGCCTGACGACCAACCTTTAGTAAAGGCATGCCCATTTACGCATGTCTTTTGGAGGCCACTTGACCACGGGGAGGACATGCAGACTCCACACAGAAGGCACTCCAGCTGAGACTTGAACAGGAGAACTTCTTGCTGTGAGGTAACAACGCCACCGCTGTACCACCACAGATATACTAAGTACAATAATTAGATATCCAGTACATGCATTTAGTTCTTCATTGTTTTCAGCAGTAGAAGGCAGAGTTAAAGGCAATTTTGTAACAGAGTATAATGGCTACTGTATATATGGCACACACATGCGCAGCCTACTGTCATCAAGCAAAAATGAAATTTTCCTAGGCAAACCAAATATACAACAAATAACGTTTATAAAATACAATAATTTACTATAGTAAAAAATAATAAAACAAACGAAGATTAAATACATTTACTTTTAGCATAATACCATTACATTAATTTCTATCTACTTGGATAATAACCTCGGAGACATACGGCTACAGCAAAATAAAATCCTCTTCAGTTGTTTTTATCCATTAATTAGCTTTGATAATGAGGTCTCATTTGGGTGAACTTTTTAATTTAATGGCTTTGATATTGAATGACCTTGATCCAATTGAAAGACAGTTGTCTGTGTTTGCATATGTGCAAGAAATGCAAATGATTGACAAAGTTTTGGTTTGCTTCCAAGCAGCTGATTTAAAGAGCAGAGTTTTCTTTCTAAACATGCTTGCTTTGCAGGCCAGACTGAAGGATGCTCAGGAAAAGTAATACTGCTTCTTTCTTTTTCCCACCAGTTAAAATCAGAACTCACTGGTGTGATTGCTGTATGCTTAGTCCAATTTCTGCAAACATATTAGTCTGGCACTTAGTGCAGAGGATTAAGGATACAAGCTGCTAACAAGCTCCTTCCTATAGTCCAGGGTTTAGTTCTCTCACTCTGAGCAACTCACTAAACCCAACAGTGTGTTCTGGGGCAAATGGGAAACAGGACTAAGCTCCCCACTGGCCTCCTTGACCACATGCCTAATAAGTACCCATGATCCTGTGATCTCCTATACTGTTATACATGAGTAACCCCCCCCCCCCTGATATTTATACATGAACAATGTTTTTACATGAATATCCTTGTTTATTTCACCACAGGTTTGCCACTGAGTGAAACTATAAGTTTGATGTGTTATGATTTCTGAAAAAAAAAAGTTTTTTTGCCTACATCAGCAGTTGTTAGTTGGTAAAGGTAGCAACCGATTTGAAGGCTCAAGCCTGTTTTGGGGACGGCACAAAAGAATTCTAAAAATGTTGCATGTTTAAAATATTAACTATATGTTATTGCTTTTCCTGAGATCTGGATAAACGAAAGGAAGATACTGATCAGTTAAATAAGTGTGGCTACTATGTCTGACTGAAAATAACCTGCTGTAACCCTTTATGCATGGATGCACCTGCACAGAAACAGTAGCTTAAGCACACAAGCTATCTGCACACACATACTCACAACTGCACTGCTTTCACAAAAAGCAGAAAACAAAACTCTAAAGAAGTAGTGGGCGTTGACTCTCACAGGTTTCTTCCTCCTTCTGTAGGCTCACTATGATATGCTGCAATTCAAAGAAAGTGCAATGTTTCAGATATATATATATATATATATATATATATATACACACACACACACACACACACACGTACATGTTTTGCTCTTTCCGCATTTCTTTGAGATACAGCAATATCAGAGCCCAGCAAAACTAATGGATTTTGAGCAAACACACATCAGTCCTTTATGGAGTGCTTAAATGTAAATGAGCAAAGAAAGACTTGAGGAAGGAGGCCTAAACAATGTAGATTTGAGGAACATTAAATCTAGCATCTGATGAACAATGACTGGTGTGACTGTAAATCAATTTCATGTGTGTGTGTGTGTGTGTGTGTGTGTGTGTGTGTGTGTGTGTGTGTGTGTGTGTGTGTGTGTGTGTTCATTTAGGTTGGTGTTCAGTAGTTTGCATGGTGTAGCACTTCCTATTTCAACAGGAAGGCCCAAATTAACGTTGTGATGTCCAGGGAAGGATGAAGAAATAGTTTGAAGTAGGCTGACTGTGAGAACATGTGAATTAAAGTAACTAGCATTTCCTAATTTAATGAAGAGTGACTCCTGATTCACCATTTTACCAAAGTCCAGTGAGAAATTTAGCTTACTGTGTGGCACAAAGAGATAAAGCCCTGACTACAACACAAGTGAACTGAGTGCTACAGGAATCAGGCGGGGGATGCTTTGACTGGATGGCTAACACTGGTTCAGTCATCCTGTTGGGGGTGGCCATAGTGGGGGGTGATGAAGATTGTAGCTTGACTTGCTGCACTCTTGGCACCCATTAGAGACCAGTTGAAAGAATAACCAGAAATGGACCAGGATGCACAAGTAATAGTGTAGTCTGTATTTTCACGGACTGCTTTTCTCCACTCATGCATTTCTGGGTCCACACCACAAATGTGTGCTTTGGTGGTCTGTTCACGTTAGGTTTCCCTGGGAAGAGGAGTTAGGGATTAAAAAAGGAACCACATTATGTGCCTGGATGAGGACCTCTCTTCCAGATCGTTGTCCTTCATACTATTCTTATGGTCGATGGGATAGAGCAGAGTGGCTGACCGGTTAACAGAAAAGTGGCAGATCAATAATGACCAGGGGAAAAGATGAATGAATGAATAAATGAATGAATAAATAAAAAAAAAAATAAGAAGCCCATTAAGATATCTGTACTCATTTTTTGCAATTATTAACCAGTTTATGTTATTGCTTTGCAGTCATCTTAACCTAAATCAGATCAGAAAACATTTGACAAACTCGAACATTCACTAACTAGACAGAAGAAAGACAGAATGATAATTTGGCTGGTACTCAGCCAGACAGCTATGGGCACGTATGCATTTCCTGATGATATAAACATTGATACATAAAGTAGATCATATCAAGACTTTTACAAAATTCCTACATAGAAATGTGATTGTGCACCATCAAAGCTGCAGAGCATAAATATATATAAAGACAAAATAAAACATATTTGCAGAATCAGAGCACTGAATTAATTCCATTGTGTGACTTGAAATAATCATATTTCTCAGCACTGTGAATAATTTAAGCTATTCCACATCAGATGTACTGCTGTCACTGTCCATGACACATGCTGCAGGCTCTGACCCCTCTAGCCACAGCAGCTGCCTCAGGGCTGCTGTTCATCCCAGCTGAACAAATACTGCTGGTTATGACACCCTTCTGTCCAGCTGATAAATTCTGGCTGGTATAAATCATATGCTACAGTGACAGCTACAAGACAATATTCAGACACTGTACACATCAAAACATCTTTAAGCATGCAGAGAAAACCATTTGGGACACCCCAGTAAAAGGACACATCTCACTGTAAAAGAGCCAGCAAAGAACAATGTAAGACGAGCAACACATAATAAGAAATATTATTTAAAATCTGAAAATCAGTCAATAAAAGTCATCAAGCATATATTCTTCAGATATATGCCGTGTTGTAATTTTACCAGTGTTTTTTGTTTGGATGTCGGCTGCACTGCAGTTTTAATTTTAATCCTATTTAGCATTTATATTCATTAATTTGGTACAGTTTCATCTAAAAAAGGCAATATGTTCTTAGCAATCCTGTACGAGCAGTACATTTTAAACAGAAAGATTAGGAAACAAGTAAACAAATGCTAGTGTGGAAAACTAATCACAATTCAATAATATAACACATTAACCAGGTAAGAAATTTGCTAGGTCAATGGACTGCAGCACCATTTAAGTTGAAAAAACAGATGTGGTAAGTGTTAAGTATGTGAAGATATAGCAGAACATGTTACAGTACATGATGGAAGTGACGCGATTTTCTGTTAACTGAGAAATGGCAGCAATCCTTCCTTAAAAATATGCATACTGGACTGGATTGCTTTTCATAAATTAATAGCATTTATAAGGCAGGGTCAGCCTATAGAACTTAAATCGTCTTGCCAAAATCAAGCCTCATAGGTCACTTCCTGCTTCCCTGAGTCAGGAATGCCATGAATATATGAGGACTTCTCTAATCATTGATTTAAAAAAATGCCAGGTATTTCTATGTGTTACATGAAACAAAAGATTATTCCATACTTACAGGAAACACTGAGAATGATTTATTTTTTGTTGGTGGGAGATTCAACTGCATAGTTCAAATGTTAGTGCAGCAGTTTGTTTTGTGGAGATGTTAGAGATCATGGTGGGGTGGATCCTTGCAACACAGAATGACAGACATCAGCTGTCCTGCTATTTGAGCGACTTTAGTCCAATGTAGGAAGTTCATGGGTCTTTCTTGTGTTGCATGACGTGTTTAGGTAGATGCATTGTAAATGGCCTGTGTCAGGCAAAGTATGGAAGAATAATAATTTATTTTCATCTTGATGAGGTGCCAATAATTATTAATTGGGATAGATGGAAGCATGTCCTGACTACTGTTGTTCTGGGGTAGTCAAAGGAAGGGTTATTGTTGATGAAGGTGCTGAGATTTCTGATGACCATATCAGTTTGGGGTGGGTTGCTGTCTATAACGGAAGCTGCTGTTAAAATTTGTTTATTAAAGGTGACAATCACAGGGCTCTACTAAAGATGTTCATGTGCTACTTGCTTGAAAAAGCAAGTGCCGAACTCCTATTAGACCAATCTTCAGTTTTTGTGTAGCCCTACCAGAGCCCTAAAAGTCCCATCCAATTTCCAACGCAATTGCTTGCTCACTTACAGTAAAACCACTCTCCTCTGCCTTCCTAACCCTAAATCCTCGATCACTCCCTCAACTTAAAACTTCAATCCCCCCTACTTAAACCTAAATCTTCATTCTCTCCTCAACTACAAAACTCCCTTCTCACTCCCTAAGCCTAAAATCCCTTCCTGCTCTTTCCTCGAGGCTGCTATGCTCACCTTGATTAAAGTCAAATAATATAGCAATAACCCACGCCTGGGTGTGGGTAAAGCTAAATTTACCCACGGTTGGCGTGGTTTGGTCCCGAGGGCGAAGCCCGAGGGACCAAACAAAGCCAACTGTGGGTAAATTTAGCATTACCCACACCCAGAAGTGGGTTATTGCTATTATACCATGACATTAGTTAAGAAAAGAAACTGTTACTTTTCTTTAATAATGGCATAGTATAATGCCTGTTTACTGCCCTTCCGCAGATGTCTGGCATCCGCGGCAGTTCTGATGTACTGCGCCCTCGCAGTACATCAGAGTTGAGCAAAAGCAACGGAGAAAGCAAGATCTCCGTTGCTTTTTTTTTTGTGTTTCGCTATGTTAAATGAGTTTAACATAGCGAGACAGTTTTAAAATAAGCAACGGACATCTCCGTTGCTTATTTTAAAACTATCTCGCTATGTTAAACTCATTTAACATAGCTAACACTAAAAGCAACGGAGATCTTGCTTTCTCCGTTAAAACTCTGTCTCGCTATGTTAAATGGGTTTAACATAGCGAGACAGCTTTAAAATAAGCAACGGAGATTTCCGTTGCTTATTTTAAAGCTGTCTCGCTATGTTAAACCCATTTAACATAGCGAGACAGTGTTTTAAAAAAATGAGTTATACTAATGGAAAAAAGTCTGGGCGACCGGACCTTTTTCCATTAGTATAACTCGATTTACAACGGGCACGCTGGCCAATCAGCGTGTACGTTTTGGGGGGATCATGGTATAATAAAAGATGAACTGGGCTAAATGGAAGCCTTGCCAAACAAAACTATCTTCATCTTAGAAACCTGGCCAAAAAACAAATCAAACTAGACAAAGTAAATTACTTTCATAACATCCAGAACAAACATTTAAAATATCCTTATAAGTTTGGGCTAGCAATTAATTTCCTACTCAAACCTGGCAAAACCACCACCCCAGCTCCCAACACCACCAATAACACTAATGACCTCTTAATTTAATCAGCATTTCACTAAGTCTAGTCTTTTACTATCTTACTATCCCCCCAACTATCCCACAATAACACTAATTGTACCGCTCCCAAATGTCCAGATAATATCCCCAACTTCACCCTCTCACCTGTTCCCACCTCTGTAATCAAAAAAACTTCTCCAAAAGCTAAAACCCTGGCCGCTGATAGTCTACCTCCTAACTACCTAAAAATAGCTGCTGATGCCTTATCATACCCCATCTCCATCCTTATCAACCGTTCTATACAAGAAGCCTATATCCCACACCTGTGGAAAGTCTCTTATATTATTCCGCTACATAAAGGTGGCAACTCCTACAACTTCTCCAATTACCATCCCATTTCCATTCTGTCTCCCTTATCCAAACTGCTTGAGAAATGTATTCATTCTCAAGTCATGCAATATTTGCACACATGGAATCTCCTCTCCAGTATGCAGCATGGCTTCCAACCATATCATAGTACAACAGCTGCTCCGCTTTCCTTCACAAATTTTATTAACCAACATAGAAATAATAAATAACTTTATATCAGGTGTATTCTTTGATCTCTCCAAGGCATTTGACATGGTATCACATTCCAAATTACTTGACACACTGGCTTCCCTGTCCTTTGCCCCCTCAACTATTGCCTGGTTCAAAAATTCTCTCTCAAACAGGTATCAATCTGTTCTTTGGGACGGTGAACTATCCCCTTTACTGCCAACTACTATAGATGTCTCCCAAGGCTCAATATTAGGACCACTCCTTTTCACTAGATTTACAAATAATCTTCATACCACCACCCACCATGCTACTCATACAGTATGCAGCTGATTCTACCCTGATCTGCTCAGCTCCTTCACTTACCACAATACAGCAAATCACAAAGGAATCCTTTAACTCTGTTGAATGTTTGATTAATGATATTCATCTTATCCTAAACCCCAATAAGACAAAACTGCTCCTATTCCCCCCCGCGAAAGCCAAATCTACCCCTCTCTTTTTCACAATCACTTCCAAAAACGGTACTGTATTTCTCATTCTGCACACACTAAGCTACTTGGTGTTAAAATCTACAATAAACTACGCTTTGATGTTCATATCTCACCAACCATTAAAAAGGTTCACAAAAAATGGGAACTCTATATAAACATAAAAAGTACCTCTCTGATAATGAACAGATCACCCTAGCAGAAACCCACCTTATATCCACTCTGCTGTATGCCGCACCAATACTTACTCATACTAGAAAAAATTATCTAACCAGACTGGAGGCATGTTATAATAAAATAGTCAAGTTTGCTAACAACTCCTCTTTCAGAAGCCATCACTGCCAGGCTCTAAGTAACCTAAAGTGGCTCAAAATTCCACAATTACTTGTTTATCAACAGCTTGTCATAGCTTACAATATTTTAAAGCATCCTGATAAACCCCCTGCACTAGGTTACCTTATCACTCCCTACATAGCAAACTGCCCTCTACGCACTAATGAAAAATCTCTTCTCTGCACTGCTAGAGTCAACAACACTGCAGGGAAAGCCCTATTCTCTCAAACCATAGCTAACGCCTGGAACAACCTTCCCCAGTCAATTACATCTATCCCCACTATCACCCAGTTTAAAATCTCACTCAAAACTCATGTGATGAATACCTGGTTATGCTCTTGCATCTCACTCGATTAACAAATAAGACTCAGACATCTAACCTATTGCCAAGCTCAGCTCACTCTGAGGAACTGTCCAAAAGGCATTGCTATTATTTGCAAGCATTTTTTACTTGATATCTGGATGTAAATAAGTTGTTCTTTCTTTCCTCCATGCAAATATTTAATGCTATTATCCTGTGTTAAAGATGGTTGATGGATTTTGTCAATTATTTCTATCTTGCTTATTGTTTTTAATATACCTACAGTGTAATTGTATTTACTATCTTGCTCATACGTGATAGCTTAATTTTCTGTGCTTTTTCTGTGGAGCTTTTCTCCCCGGGCCTCCGCTGTGAATGGACCTATGTCCAGTCAGACCTTCCTGGTAAACAAATGTAAAATAAAAAAAAAATAAAATAATTTTAGAGTGCTTGGAATAAAATATTTACAGGACACCCTGATGCTACACTTATTTTAATTTAATTTAAGCCCATTTCTAATACACCAGTGATTTGTATGATTCAGCCTTTGCTGAGGTACCATGGTATTAAATGTTGGTTGAATGACATCATCCTGATAACAGTCAAGTGTAAATTTGATTAGTCATATATCTAGGTTAGTGGTATGGAAATATAAGGAGAAAGGGGTCCCAGTGCTATATTTATAAAGCAACTTATTATTTTACAGTCACATAAACAAACAGATAACTACTGAAATCTGCATCAAATAAACTTTCCAAGCACTTAGTTTACACTGAACAAGCATGTCGAATCCTAAAGGTACACATATTTTATGTTTAGTTATTTACTGTTATTTTGCAAAATGTGTGTGATTGTACATAGTTGTATATTACACAAAGTATATTGTATGTCCTTTGAGATCTTAAGCTAGTGTGCACATGCATAATATTTGTTAATGATACATATTAGACAGATATCATTTAGTAGCGGTTTTTAGACCTCTGATGTTTTGTATTGTGAATCCAAGAAAGTGATCCCAATATTCAAAAAGTAAAAAAGAAAAATATTGAATAAAAACAATGCAAAATATTTTAGTATGATTGGAAGTATTGTGAAGATCTGTTATGCTATTTGTTATGTCAATTCACCCTTCACAGAGGTGGTTTGCTGGTTTCTGCTAGCAAATAGGCAATCTCATGTGGGAGACTGGGAGTGTCTCCCATTTGCAAGCATGCTTAAGTTTGTCCTGTAAGTGATGGACAACTTGAGTGAGCAGGTATTGTAGGTGGTGATATTCACAATGTCAGTCATTGTCAACTGCACGTATCCATTATATATTTAAAAATTCTGACCTCTGACATTGTAGTATGTATTTATGTATATATATATATATATATATATATATATATATATATATATATATATATATATGTGTGTGTGTGTGCGCATGTGCATATATGTGGGTTGCATTTAGCAGATAGAACATTTGGAAAGTCAAATGTTTGCTTTGTGCGACTTAAATGTTGAATGTGCATAATATCAAATGCATTTGTTTTTAAGGTGCGTGTGTATTTAGAGCATAGGGGGATAGGAGTTTGTGCATTGGTTACAGTCAGGGTTAGGTAAGGAGATGGTGTGCAATAGGTTTGGGGTGTCTGTGAATGTTAGGGTTAGGTCTGGGGATTAAGTTAGGTGATTAGTTTTGGTGTGTGTGTGCATGTATGAATGTGGATGGTGTGCATGTCATCTGCATCCAAGATGCTGTATGTAGTGCTAGTGTTATGAGAAGGGTTTTTCTAAGACTGGGTTAGGGTTGGTATTAGTAAGGTGGAGCGGGAGGGTGGCTTTTGCCCTTCAAAGAGTAGTACTGATTTGAAATGTGGTTAAGGCCATTCTCTCAATGGAGTGTAAAAGCCCATATGTTGTTAAAGGTACCGCAGAGTTTTGCCATTCACAACTCCTCTTAAAGGGCAGGGGCAGAATGAATGAGTTTAGGCAGACAGGTAATTGTTAATGGAAGAAGGAAAGGATATAAACAAACAGACAAGCAAAAACAGTTCTGAAATTATGATAACTTACTATGAATTCAAAGTGACATCTGTTGTCAACAAAACAGATGCTTGACAGATGTGTGAGATCAGCAGTCCTCGGGGATGGAGAATATTCCCCATCTCCAGGGATTTTGAAATCTCAGAGTTAGTGTATGTAATTAGAATGGGGTGTTGGGGGAGTTTCAGGGGGACTTTCTTCCATGAAAAACATTAGCTTTATTTTGCAAAATCTGAGGTTGTGCCTTGGAATATGCATGTCAGGGTGTCAGTTTTTTTTTTATTTTTGAAGTTTTGCAATCAGTACTTTTAGTGTCCCTCTACTGAAGTTTAGATCAACTACAAAATATCCATCTGTATGTGTATATCAAGCTATCTATAGATATATAGATATCTATAATTATCTCTCTCTCTCTGCATATGTATGTGTGTTTGTGTGTGTGTGTGTGTGTGTGTGTACACACACACACAAATACATATACAAACATACACATGATTATATCATCAAAAGTCAAAAAACACAAAAGATAAACAACTAAAAAACAGAAATAAAACTTCAACTACACTGAAGACTGAACACACCAAACCAAGAAAACATAAAACAGCTAACACTAAGAAATCAATTACATCCAATCTTCTTTTGCTGGGAGCGGGAGCCATCTTACAATCCCCATGAGGGAGGACAAGCCTTCCACATTCCCCACTTAAATATACTGACTTTAAAAATCACATAATTTCAGATAAAACTGCTTGGAAATGGGAATCACTGCTGCTACACATTAAAATCCACACTGACAAGGATCCCCCACACAAAAGATCCATAATACATATAAAAATACGTAAAAAGCAAATACATTTCATGCATGACTACTACATAAACATTATTCCCAACAAATACACATAATAATGTGATTCAGCATTAATACTGTTTGTATACTGCAGAATATTTTACTGTTATATAAACTCACCCATTTATGATTATTGCTATGCCCTCTACCTTCTATACGTATACTCAAATGATCTACAACCACATACATATATACATAACCATGTGAAGCAACGTCCCTCTCTAACTCTATTTAAGTGTAACTTGGACCATTGGATGGGAAATCTAAAATTTACCATTGGTTGGGCACCTACATCTCTGATGGACAGAGGCAGTCAGTAAATCATATTGTAACCGGCAATCATCCCCTAAAGAAAGTTCTAAAACATGTAACTTGTGGGATACATTTGGTTTACATGGCTAGGCTTACAAAGGTCCTAGTGGTCATTAGCTTAGTGTACAACTACAAAGATATAAACCTATGAAGTTATAACTTGCTTAAAATCACACAGTGGACAAATGAATACTTAGGAATTCAAACCCATGACTACAGGTTGAAGACTGAAGTAGTTTGTAGGCATAATCTTGTATGCTAAAGCTTGATGGGAGTTGAGCAAATAATCTGCATTAAAGCTTGAATGCATACTGATGTTATATTGTAAAGAGATTTACTGATCACTTAGCAGGATTTAGAGTCTATGTCTGTTCTTAGGTTTTTGTTATTAGTTTTAAGTGTCTAATTGATTATTTTAATATAATTTCATTGTGCATTACATTATAGTATTCACTGAAATGACATTCTCGTAAAATTCACTTTCATGTCAATTGACTTGTCATTGTTGCTTTTTCTCCAAGAGCTCACTGTGGATATATTTACAGGCATATATTGTTCACCTCATAAATTCTTCACATTTTTCACTGTTGGACGTTAACCTAAGTTTTATATCATGCAATCTTATGACAAAGGCTAACTAAATAAAATTATTTTTCATTGATTTGCACAAGTGATGCAATCACTTATTTTTTTCTGAGCACAAGAATGAAAAGCCTGTTGTCAAAATCCATACAAATATCCTTGGAACATGTAAAGTCAAAGCATACAAGAGCTCAAGTAAGAAAAGGTATTAATGAACTTCATGCAATTTCCTGTGAATGGGACAAAAAGTCACAGTAGGAAGTGTCAGACACAAGTGAATTGCTGCAGGAGAAATACAGAAAGATGAAGAGAAAAAACATTTTATTTAGTGAATAAGATATGCACTAGAACTCTGATAATATAGTGAGAAAGGAAAGAAAAAAGGAAGAACTTGTCTAGCTCTGTGGTGCACATGGACAAAGCCTGTCTACAACCTTGATGACTAGAGTTGGAGTAGCAGATTGGGAGCTGGTGGACCTGATTGGGGTATGATAAAATGAATGGCCTATTCTGTTTCACCCACCCCTGGGGAAGGACTAGTGCTAACAGTTACTAGAAGCATTTCATAGCCGAAATGCTACTGGTAATGATGTAACATACATTGAGGATATAGGCTTGGTGCTACCAATCACCATTGATGAGCACCTGGGATGAAATATAGGCCTACTGCAGGGCAGCATAGTATCATATGTCAGCCAACTATGGACAGCATTAGCATCAACAAGAAAATGCACGCACAGCCTGCGTCTGAAGTGATGCAGTCATGGGGGGCGGGGGGGGGGGGTTGGGCATTATTCATGATCTGTTCACAATTAGTGGCCATCCTGAAAAATGGATTGATGGAATATGGAGGGTGAAGGCAGAATTTCATGCCATTTAAATGTTAGCACTCTTCCCTTCAGCAGCACAGAGAAGAAGAGATGGAAGTTGGAACAAATATACCTCCATGGCTGCCTGAATGGCAGTTCCTTCTACTAGGATCTAATCATGGTAATGAATAAATAGGCCCAAGGCTATATGAAGGAAGGCTGATGGATGGAAAGTTTAAAAAAAAAAGATGCTGACAAATGGGTGAGCTGACAGGGGTTAAGCAATGAACATCTGTTATAACCAAAGTACTTAATGCAGAGTCCAAAACAATGATAATTTAAAAATGTGAAACTCATAGTTTGCACATGTACAACTCATGAATCTAAAAATATTTACAATATTTTTTGTCTCCCTTCATTCTCCACTGTGTTGTTGAGTAGTCCAGATATTCCAATCACTGGAGGCCATCTGCACTGCAGCCATCAAGATTTTAACTAGTATGCCCCCAACCCCTCCCCCAGCACCTGATATTCACACTCATCTACGAGAAGGCTTGCTATACCTTCCTCTGTGGGCCAAACTCATGTTACAGGCATATATACGGAGTGTTATGTATGCATATTGATAGGATGGTATGGAAGTGAAAAAACTATAAGACGAGTGTATTAATCACAAAGGAAAATGCTGATACTTTAATATATATATATATATATATATATATATATATATATATATATATATATATATATATATATTGTACTTCTGCCATGACAGCAGACAACATTGGGATGGCCTAGAGTACAGAACCACTACAGGTATTAGAAAATAAAGTGTTACCGCAGAGCCTAGAAGGTATGTATGAGTCAGAGAGTGGGCAGGCCTACATGGTGTACATCACAGGATACTATGGTAGGCTGCAGTTGTGTTTGAAGAATTTAAAATATATGCAGATAGCTCAATGATCAGCAAGTTGCCTTGTTACACTAGAGAACTAAAAAGAAAGACACTGACAACTGAAACCAGTCTGGCATTATGTATAAGAAAAAACAAGAGAGCACCTTTCAGAAAATGATTAGTAGGGTTCCATATCTCTGGCATGAGAGTATTCAGGACCATAACAATCATGGAGTAAAATTATGTCCAATTTTTTTTTGTAATACCATTTTTCTATTTTGGCTAATAACCAGAGAGTTGAATTAGTAAAATGTTTTACTACATAATGGCTTTCTTTCTTGGTTCCATGTAAACGTTTTAAATAAAATAAAAGCTCATGTTGAAGCACTGCAAAAAATACTGCATGGATGAATTACAGTGGATACTGATAACAGTAGATAAGAACATTCCTCGAGGAACAGAAATTTATAGTGTGAATCTGAAAGGACTAGGGACAAGCTGTACTTCCAAACACTGCATTTGGGTACTGTGATGAAAATCACCGGTATATTCTCAGAGCTCTCATTTGTATGATAGGAGTACTATAATTAGATAGGTGTTATAAAATGATGCAGCTTGAAAAAAAAAACATAATACATTTGCTAGAAATATTTATATATGCATGACAGTTGAAAATTGTGCCATATCATTCAGATTAGCAGTGACTTCTGTGAGGTGCAGGAGAAAGAGAAGAGGCAGAAACATCCAGTTAACAATCAAATAACCTAAGAATGATTATAAGACATCACCCTGAAACATCAACCAATATATCAAAGCTGTAAGAAAAAAAAAATCATTGTGTGAGGTACAGAATATAGAGCAGAAAACCCTAGTGAAGTGCATTGATTTTTTTTTTTTTTTTTTATAAAATGCGTACAGTAACATGGGTGTCTGTTCTGCCTGGGTACTATATGAAAGTAAGGAAGAAATTTAAGGAGACCAGTCACCCAGTATAAACCCAGAAAAGAGTCAACTATAACAGGTTACCAAAAGCTACGTAAATCAAGCAAAACATGGTTCTTAGTCTACAATATCTAACTTCAAGCAACACTAGTAAGACAAACTTTCAGAAATCAATACTTATAAATTGACATTCTGAACCCTCTAGGGGATACTGAACGATAAAAATATATATAGTCTAGATGAGCACGTGAAAAGCTAGTGAAAATGAGGATATTTAGCAGTCTAGTAGTAAGTATGGTACAGTGAAGAAGCATTTTTAGAAATAGGTTGCCCCTAGAAATAGTCCCTTATATCTAATGGGCCTCATCTGACAGCAAAGAAATACCTAAAGGAAAATAACTTCTGTAAAACTGCAAGAAAGTATGTATGTAGAACATGCTAGATTAATTGGATGGAGAATAAGGTGTCAGCTTTATGAAATGCTTCAAAAACTATTGCAATTCATTAAATACAAAATTAAAACATGTTTGTGAAAAATGTAATTTACTACTAGCATTGCTGCTTACTTATGTATCCATTTGATTACATCTTTAACTTG
This sequence comes from Protopterus annectens, assembly GCF_019279795.1. Lineage (NCBI taxonomy): Eukaryota > Metazoa > Chordata > Ceratodontiformes > Protopteridae > Protopterus > Protopterus annectens. Next base: position 523,087,419 of record NC_056749.1, on the reverse strand, counting down.
TATGTTTTAGTTACTGCTGCAAGACTTTTACCTGCAGATCATAGTCAGCTCACTTCTTGGTGTGTCCTACAGAGGGCAGTAGTGGAACACAGCAAGGTAGTAAGAAATGAGCATGATCTTTAATGAGAATTACTGACTATCTGTTCTTACTTCATTGTTAAGAATTAGAAATGAGAGAGGTTCTATATTTAGATTTCAAGTTGATTGCCCTGATACTGCATTTATTATCAATGCACAAAATGAAGGAATTCAGAACAGCATGATACACTGCAGAGGATGAAGGCTTAGAGCTGAGAAACTATGCTTACTTTTATGATGAAGCATTTCATCTGAGCAGACAACAAAACAGTACCACATTTTAAGGAGTTTTCTCAGTCTGATTTCATGATAAGCACAGACAGCAGCTAGTATAGCCTTCAGCTCCTCTAAATATAGACACTAGATGAAAGTATTTGTATGCAGTATCTTACTGGTTATGATATACTGCCTCAAGTAAAAGATATCGTTTGTAATGTTTCTAGATTTTGATGATAGATGTTTAGGATAGTTGTAGTTCTTATGAAAAACGTATATTATAATAACAAACTGTTTTTTTTTTTGTTTTTTTTTACAGCTAGATTATTTTCTTGATACGTGATTTGTGGTCTATTTTACACAGACACTTTAGGCCTGCTCTTGATAAAATAAGCCCTGCATTTTCTGCTTATGGTTTGACCATACATTTTAGAATAGAAGGCATAAACCTTTTTTTTGTGATAATATAGTGATAAAAACCTAGCTAGAAAATATGATTATTGAATTTTATCATCATATTTGACTTTAAAGAACAGCATTTTAGGAGGATAAACTATCCACTTACTCATTAAGTAAACTTGTTTTTTTTCCAGTCATTACTGCCTAACAGACAGACAGAGGTGTGCTAGTTCTCTAACTGTAGCCTACAGTATGCATTGTATTAAGAGGCAGATGTGTAGGTCATTTCCAGTGCCTTGCCTTTTATTTTGCAGTATTTATGTTTTGATTACCAATGATCCTTTTCAAGGTCTTTTTCATCTTTTCTCCTCTGAAATACCTGCTTGACCTGTTCTCAGGATAATATTATTTTCTCATTTACATTTCATTGTCAGCCTTAACAATAAGTCTTTAAAATGTAATGTAGTGCAATAAAATGCATTACTAGAGCTGTGTAGCATCAGATAATAAAATGACACACAAAGTCAGTCAGGCTGAATATTCTTTTAAGCACTGAAATTATAGCTTTGGTTTATGATTACACTGTTTTACCTAAACAATATTCATATTAATGGATAAAACACTAGGTTTGCTAATGTTGCAAGGAACATTTTATAAATGTTATACAACTTTTCTGGTATAAAGTCATAGCGTCATGCAAAGGCTTATTGTACTGGCATGTTCATCTATTCTCGCTTTCAAATTTTAAGTCTAATATGGTTCTTTTTCTGAGATTTACTAAGAGGTTTTGAAACATTTAAAGTAGTTTGTAATTTATTGCAGTCTAATATCTTATGCATTCTAACTGTGACTCTTAGAATGCCATTAGGTGTGAGAACAAATTACATGCAGTCTTAATGCTTATCTGGAATTACTTTTCAATATAAAATGCCTCGTATTTAACCAAGAAACAAAAATAATAACAGCAGTAATAAAAAGTGTTTTACCTGGTACAACAAGGTGTATGTTACTCATAAGGCCAAATCTTTCAGTTGTACAGATTTTTGCAGAATGCCCAGAATATTTTTGGTGTGTTCCTCAAAAAATTTGTAGTTCTCTGGCAAATTACTGAAGATTGATATGATTTATAGCATCTCGGCTTACAGGTCAAGTGGACAAAACTTCCAGGATGATCCTAACACCTTTTTACTTCAGATAAACAGGGTACTACTGAGAATATATCAAATAATTATTTATATTCTAAACTGTAAGTACTATTCTCTCTCACATGCACTCTCTCTCTCTCTCTCTCTCTATGTGTGTGTATATATATATATTTACTTACTTTTACAGAACAACCAAATGCTTGACATTATTTAAGTCAACATGGTCCTAGACATGTACCATGCATCAAGTAAAAAGGTTAAAAAAAGAAAACATTTTTTTTTGCAGGGGTAAGCCCCACCTCTGCAACCATCACACAACCTGCTAATTATATATTCTAACTTTGAGATCACACAGTTCTCAGAGAAAAGACAAATTCCACAACTTCAAGAATCATCTTTTTGTCAGCTGGTGTTGACGATCTGTTACTTGACCAAATTATGTTGACTAGACAGACATCATCAAAAGTACTGTTTATCAAAGGCAGCGACTACCATATATAAAGTATATCTGGGGTTGAATTACTATTTGGATGGAAAATAATTCATTCGGTCAAAATAGTTGAAAGGCCATTTAGTTGAGGCATCATTTAATCAATGCAGAAATAATTGAAACATCGCACAATCAAAATCAAAAATCATCTAAAGGATCATTTTCCAAAAGGAGAAATGTTGCAAAGCGGTGCTTGGCTCCCCCTGCACCCTTCATGTGCAGAACTGTGTCTACCCCCCCCCCCTGTTTACTTACATATACTAAATCTAAGGTTGCAGACACACACACACACATGGATCTAATGGTAATAGTTGATTTGGAATTATGTTGATGTGCTTAATGTTGACACACTATAAATGAATCTCAAATCATTGACACATTCTGCACATGCTCAGTGGTTATATCTAAATAGATAAATAGATGGATAGAAATGTGCGTGCTCCTAACAATGTAATTTTCCCCGTCAAAGCTCCCACCTTTTGTAATCACTCATTCATTCCTTTTTCTTAAAATGCTTCCCAAAGTGATTCTCTTTGAAAGCACACTGCCTTTTTATTTAAGTCTCCTAATTTTGTTGAAGACTGTTCTTCTATCATCAGTTTCAATAATCCTGACCTAGCTGCTGATATGCTTTCCATACTTCTTTTGAACCTTGAAGACAAAAACATTGCACTTGGTTCTAAAAATCTCACCCTACACCCTACACTAATAAAGAACTAATATCTCTGTTCAAACTTACAAACTCTGCTTGGCAGTGATGCAGAAAGCTTCCTGCTAAAGAAGCTAGAAATAGACATCTACATCTAAGAAATTTCACAGAGGAAGTTACGCAATACCTTGAAGCTATTTCCACGCAAATTCAAGAGAAAACCAAATAAGGAAATACTGAGAGGTTCTGAACTTTAATAAAGTAGTAGGTGGACCTCAAACAACATGTCTAAGACAGAAAACATTTCTAATCTATTTAATAGGTCTCCTATTCTCAAAAGAATTTCTTAAGGAATTCTCTCAACTGTATTAAAGGAGATACTCTGTCCATATCTCTTCTTTATCAGTCTGAAAATTCTCTAGCCTTCTTCCTTGAGTTCTATCTTTTCATGCACATGATGTAGTAGTCTATAGATGTAAATCTTTCTTCTTATTAGCCAAACAGCAACTAGAATCTGGCCAATTGTCATAAATTTCCAAATTCACCCACAAAGACACACCCATCCCCACCTTTTTCACATCAGAGTGTAGGACCTGCAGCCTCTATCCATAACAACTGTCTCTTTATACAAATGATATGGCAGTTTATAGAGGGGTGAGAAAAAAATTGGTTGCTCAAAAGAACAATGAGCAGAAATTGCTGAAGCATGAATCTTAATTAAAGAAAAGGAAATTAAGCAAACCTTCTAGATAATCAAGAATGAGTGAAAGAGAAGGATGAAAAGAGTCTTCTCCTTTAGCCTGCATCCAAGAGCAAAATCTATTACATTTATCTGTATAGGATTTCCTGGTGCTAGGCCTCCTGGCCTCATGAAGAACTTCAACCACCTGCTGGGAAAGATTGAAAGTATTAGCCAGGCAGTTAAATGCAGAGATTGAAGATGAGGATGAAGGAATTTCCCCCTTTCCTGAACCAACAGATCTGGTACCAGGGGAAGATGCCAAGGCTGAGCTTGGGAAAGGCTGCGAAGAAGGAGATACCAATACTGCCTGGGCCAATCTGGTGCTATAAGAATAGCCTTTGGTTTTTCATCCCTTATCTTTAGCAGCACTCTGGGAAGACGAGGCAGAGGAGTGAGGGCATACATTGAGAGTTGTGTCCATGGGAAGGACAAAGCATTCACTCTCCAAGCTTTGTTGTGAAACTCCCTGGTGCAGAAGGTTGGAAGGAGATGACTGGTGTGAGTCGAGAAAAGATCCACCTGAGAAGTGCCCCAATGCCGAGTGATGTGATGGAAAATTATCTTGTTCAGTTGCCACTCGTGAGGATCCAGAACATGTCTGCTCAAATGATCCGCCAAGGAGTTTAGCATCCCTGGAAGATACTGGGCTATGAGATGTATGCCCATGGAAGCTGCTAAGGACCATAGTCTCATGCTGTGTTTGCAAAAAGGGTAAGAGTGAGTCCCCCCCTGCTTGTTGATTTACCACATGACTGTGGTATTGTCTGTCCTGATCAGCAAAATCCCAGGGTAGAGTAGGTCCTTGAAAGCCAGCAAGGCCTGCTGCACTGTCATCAATTCTTTTAAGTTTATGTGCAGATGAATCAGCTGAGTGCTCCAAGTCCCCTGTACGCCCCTGCCTTCCAGATGTTCCCCCATGCATAATCTGAGGCATCTGTGGTGAGAGTCTAGTTGGCAGGCAGTGGGTGGAAAGGCAGACCCTTGTTCTGAGAACAGGCTGTTGCCAACCAGAGGAACTCCATTTGTAGACAGGGAATCAGGAGAAGAATCAAGTCTAAGTCCTGTGTGTGTTGACACCAAAGGTTCTTGAGGTACCACTGAAGTTTTCTCATATGCAGCCTTGCATATGGGATCTTCAGGATACATGAAGCCATGAAACCCAGTGCTTGCAGGAATTGCCTTGCAGAGAGATGGGTCATGCTTGCCAAGTTCTTGAAATAAGCCTAAAGATCTTGTTGTTTGTCTTGAGGGAGGAATACCATCTGGGTGGCTGTATTCAGAATAGCTCCCAGGAAAACAGTCTCCCTTGTAAGAACCAACTTTGACTTCTTTTCGTTGAGAGTGTAACTCAAGGAAGTGAGAATGTTCTTCATGAAGTCCAAATCTTTTTTTTTAACTTTTCTGGGGAGTTTGCTTGAATGAGACAGTCATCTAGGTAAGGATAAATTTGAATGTTTCTCTGCCTGCAAAAAGCAATGGCTGGTGCCAGGCACTTTGTGAAAACTCTGGGAGCAGTAGATAAGCCAAAGGGCAGTGCAGAGAATTGAAAGTGTTGCTCCCCAGCCCTGAAACGAAGAAACTGGATCTCAAGGAGGCTTATCTGCACATCCCAATAAGGGAAAGTTGCAGGCAAAGTTACCAGCCATGAATCCTTGTCCAGCATTGGCAGTAACTGTTGAAGAGTATGCATCTTGAATTTGGGAATCACCAGAAAAGTGTTTAGAATAGACAGATCCAGAATAGAGCGCCATGTACCCCCTTTTTGGGTACCAGAAAAAGTCTTGAATAAAAACCTAGGCCTGCCTGATTTGCAGGAACTGGCTCTATAGCACCCATAACCAGTAGAGAAGAAATTTGATTCTATACCTCCACCCTGAGAGGTCTGGGTATGTCTGGGTACCCTTGTAGAACAGGGAAAGTGTGAAAATAAAACCTGTAACCTTGGTTTACTATGATGAGCACCCATTTGTCATCTGTCAGTTTCTTTTATATTGCAATTGAAATCTCCAGCTATGATTAAATTGCCTTTGGTATATTGTACAATGTCTTCTAAGTGTTGTTTGGCCACTCTAACACCTAGTCCTGGTATCCAATAAATATTCACTAATGTATATATCATTTCATTGATCGATATTGTCACTAGACAAAACATTCCTGAGTTGTCATGGAACGTGTTTATGATTTTAGGCATTAAAGTAGTGTTTTTCCACAAAATTGCTACTCCCCTTCACTTCTGATTATAGGTGGAACTTACTAGTATTGTATAATTTTTATTGTTTATTTTATTTATGTCTTCCTGTGAAGGTGTGTTTCCTGTAAAAATACTAGTTGCGCTTCACATAGCTTTAAATATCTATAAAGACTTCCCATTTTGCAGCTATTATTTAAACCATTTACATTAAGAGATATACATTTTGCAATTGAATTTATATTAGCTTTGCTTTTATCCATATTCATATACTCGTAACAATGTGTAGATGTGTGTACATGAAGAGAATGACTTGTTCTTTCTTCTTCCAACAGTATTACAATAGATTATAGACACCCAATAAAAGTAAATTACAAGATCATAACTGAGAACAATACAAGATAAACAACCACCAAACCCCTCCATGAGAAAAAACATCTCATCCTTGAATGATCTAATCATTCAAGCGATCTCTCTAAGTCTGCATTTCAGCATCCTCCCCTGGCCCCGCCATATGGTAGTTTTGTAATGAAAAGTATCTTATATATCTTTTAAGTATACATGTATCTGTCTTTACAGATTACTTAAATACAGTCTTTATCTATTTTTAATATTTTATAAAACACTAAGGCACCACAACTATACATAGATTTAATACTTAAATATTTGGTTTTGTTTAAATTGTAAAGGAAAATCTTTTATTTTAATATATCTTTAGTGTAGCAATAATGGTTATGCATCTTAAAAATGATATGCTTGCTGTCTATCTCCCTTATAGTGTGAGTGGCATTCATAGGTATCAAATTTATTGTAATGGTCTACCTATATATATATATATATATATATATATATATATATATATATATATATATATATATATATATATATATATATATATATATATATATATACATACACATACACACACACACACACACACACATATATATATATATCTATACATACATACATACACACATATATGCATACATACATAAAAAAAAAAATGTTAAGCATTATATGCATCAGTTAACCATGCCACAAGTTGATTAAATCAGAAAGTATCCGTAACAATGAATATAACGTTACATTTGTATTGTCATTTATCAGTAATCTTATAGTTTTCTTTTAATTCCAAAAGTCATATTTTAGTGGTATGAATGCTACTAATTTGTTTTTGGCATTGGTATTATATAGTTTAAGACTATATTTCTTAGCAATTCCTATATATTTATTAGTACCACTGGCATATTTCATCGCTAGTGTACCACATATGTCATATGTCAAATAGCAACTCATACTCCTTATGATATTACAGGATTTATCTGCAGCATTATAACTGTAAGGTTGGAAAATATGAGAAGCAAAATAGGCTTTAAATATGCTATAACACAATTGTTTGGTACTTATTACTGTCAACTCTTCTACATACACAGGAAAAGATAAACTTATATGACCATCAACCATTTTCCTTCATTTTTCTCTTCATCCTTCTATTCCCCATTTTAAATAAATATTTGTTTCTATTGTGGCTTTTTTGAATTTAGTGAGGGTACTCCATATCATATTATAGATAATATACAACATTCAAACAGAGAACATGCCCAGTATAGAGACATATTCTCAACTGAAGTGGTCCACACCATATATTTATAACACTGCAGTCAGAAATATACTAATGAATATGCAATAACTAGCAGCTTTGCAGCATGTGTGTGTCTCTAACAAGTACATACCTATAGGATATTAAAAAGAATAGATAGCATGCTCTTGTTTCATAATTAACAAATGCACACAGCCTGGTATTTACTTTCATAGACAGAAATTAGACCTGTTACTTATATGCATATCAGGTACCAACAGCAATATGTTAGTAAATGCCTATGCTATTCAAATCATATTTTAATGCTGATTGATATGAGATGTAGCTGGCAATGGCTTTAGCGTTTGTGATGTTATATAATATATATTCAGTATTATAAGTAAAAGTATGTTGCATGTCTATTTGCAATCTAAGGTTCAAGGCTGATCAATTTAGACATACAAGACAATCTCTTTAGCCTTGGTTATATAATGGGAGTTACTGTGTCTCTACACAACCATTCATTTTCAGTGAGGATGTTCAATATTAATATAACTTGCCTTTAATAAAAGCATACTTATAATTCAGCAGTTCTTTCCTATATATATATATATATATATATATATATATATATATATATATATATATAACAATATCATAAGCAAGACTGAGATTTTTTCTTGCTCATTACTGCTTAATGATTGTGCTACTTGAACAATTTAATATTTACAAAGTATCTTGATAATTAAACAACAACTCCTTTTTACCCTTAAAATTCCTAATAACACATAGCTACATTCATGAACCTTAATTGATTTACTATCCTTAAGGTTGAGTACACTAGCTGCAGTGTGTTTACAAATATGTTATATAGTTCCAGTCAAGGACTTAAATATATTAAATTTTTATAAAATTAAGTTAAATTAGAGTAATTTACGTGGGTGATCTTATCAGAAAAGATTATAGTAAAGTCTGTATATGTTAACTATTCATACAGTTTCTTCCAAGTGATATACTTCTTTTTAAGCTTTGTGTGCTGTTTATGTGTACAATTCAAAATGAATAACAAATATTACAATATAATAAAACATCATGTATGTGTTGATACCTTCTAAATTCATTAGGTACTTCAGTGTACTTTTAATATTTGTTAAAACTGTAAAAGCACTTTGCCATCTCATAAATAGTGTGCTGGTTACTTTAAGTAGCTTAGGAGCTGATACCACACCCATACTGTCTTGTTTTAGTGCTGACATCACTCATGACTGTTTACTTTCATTTTGTGCTGTTAGAAGGTTTAACACACTGTAATGGATTCTAACTGAAGAACCTTCATTCAGGGGTGGTAAAATAAGAGCTCCCAGCTCGTGACCATGGTGGGAAGACAAAAACAAAGTAAGTAAAGTTTTTAGGGCTTTTTTTAAACTGAACACCAGCTCATTAAATTTCTATTAGTTTTCTTAACATTAAGGGCAGATATACAAGCCAAACAGTTGTTTGTTAGTCAAAAAGGCACTTTTAACATCAAAGAATAGATAATTACTTTTCAAGGCACTTTTTGACAGTTATTACTATCAGTTTTTATATATTATTATGTGTATTAAATACACCAGTTTAGATATTTCATGCAGCTTAGTGTAAATAATATAAAAAGGGATCATGCTCATTTAAACACACCACATTAATATGTCAGTGTAAATACATCATATTCTATACTAGCAGTAAAAGGTAGGTAATTTATAAATGAACTATCTAAACATCATTTAGAGTTAGAAAAATCATGACTGTAAGTATTTACACTGTAATAGAGAAAGATATGTTACCGAGCTTTCTTTTAGGGTTGTTTCCTTTAGTTATAAAATGTCCTGCTTATCTTGTATTTATATTGTTTCAAAGACTGACACATGTGTAAAGCATGAATGCTTTCAAAGAACTTTTTTTGCCTTGCAGAGCAAATAGAAGACAATAATGTTTGTGTTTTTCATATGTCTTTTATCGTTTCCTCCTCTTCTTGTCAGCAGTGCTCCATTCATTTTTTTCTAAGTGACGCTTAACTCCAAATTGGGAGAAATCCATTTCTTCCACATTATTCAAGGTTTTATTAGCTGAAAGATAAGAAACTGTTGCTTGCAGAGTGTCAAAAGTTTTAGGACCTTCAGTAAAAAATATTTTTATTCTTGCAGGGAACAGCAAGTGGACTTTAAGTTGTCTTTTTTTCAATTCCTTTATCAGAGGGAGACATTCTTTTCTTGCAGTTATAACTCCAGCAGAATAATCATTATCAAATCTGATTATGTTGTCTTTGTATTTAACTGGAGAAGTTGACCATGCTGTTTTTAAAATAAGTTCCTTGTCCTGAGATGAAAAAAAACTTTACTATTATTGATCTCAGGTGATTTTATGATTTGATAGTTGATGAAGCAGCTCTTAAGGATCTGTGGGCTCTTTCAATTCCATAAGAAAGAGCTTCAGGCAATTTTAAAACTTCTGGTAACCAGGTAAGTAAGGAAAGTCACCATGTTATCTCCCTCTGTTTTCTCTGGTAGCCCATAGATGCTAAGGTTATTTCGTCTGGACCTGTTCTCTAGATCCTCTGTTTTATTTTGTAATGAAGCATTTTGTTGATAAAAAATGTAGCTGAAGATCTTGTTCTGAGAGTCTGCCCTCAGTATCATTGAAGGATCTCTCTATGTCAGCTATTTGAGACTTCTGTTGTGTCATTATTTCTTGTAGTTGCTGTATTTGTTTTGTAGATCTCTCCTCAAAAGTGTCCAGTTTGGTATTCATTTTGTCAAATTTCACTGACAAGTCTTGTATAGCATTTAATAAAGACTGTATCTCCTTTTTCATCATCTGGTCCTGTGTGGTATGCTTAGAAAAGCTCATTTTCAGTAGATTCAGATACCTTCCTTCTTGTTTTTGACATGAAAAATAATGTTTAAAGCAAAATTTTTTGCACTGTAGACTTCTAGTGATATTAGTAGAAGTAATTCAACAAAATAGGTTTGTGTACAATATCTAGTTTTTAAAAATTCCTGTCAGAAATATCTTTTGAGTGCAGAGCTGAGAAAAGATGCTGCCAACCAGTCTACATCCTAGCCACACCCCCCACATTTGTCATCTGTGATGGTAGACCATACCTCTGCAAACCTGGCTAACCTTCCTCCCAAAGGAAACCCTGGGCCCGCAGAGGTAGGCAGAAGAAGGCCGGAGTCATTGAGAATGCTTGCTTTGGGAAGCTGGCTTAGAACTTCCCAATTTAGCAGAAGAAGGATGCCATTGTTTAGCCCTTTAAGAGGCAGAAGCCTGCCCTCTGGAAGATCTGAAACCCTTAGGCCTAGAGCGACCCTGCTTGCCAGGATCAGGGAAAGACCAGTTGTTGGAAGGATAATGCCTACTAAACCAAGGAGGCTGAACCTGAAGGAAATCTTTTATAGCTTGCATAGATTTCACCTTATCCTCCAACTTTTTCAGTACCTCCTCAGCCTTCTTACCAAAAAGGCGGTCTTTGTGCAAAGGCACATCCAGCAATTTATATTTTACCGGTTCAGAAAGAGGCTGCTCCCTAAGCCAAGCATGCCATCTAATAATGGAACCAGTGGCTGCTGCTCTGCAGGAAGCCTCCAAGGTATCAAAACCACAATGAAGTGAATGCTTATTAACCAGAATGGCAGGATTTAGTACATCTTGTAAGTCTTTGTTCTCCAACATGGAAGGAATATCCCCAAGCTTAGCCTTAATAGCCTCCTAAGTATGCTGCTGATACTTAAGCATGTGAAAAAGACAATTCACAGATCTAATGGCAAGAGTTGCAGAGGTATAGACCTTTTTACCCCACCTGTCCAAGCGCCTAGACTCCTTATCAGAAGGTGCAGGGTTTTTAGCAATAGTAGCCTTAACACCCTTGGGACCTTGAGAAATCTCAGGATCAGCAGTAGGATTTTTAAAGAGAAATTGATGAGAATTGGGAACCCTATAATACCTATCAGGTTTTTTGGGAGCAGGAGGAACAGAATTAGGAGTTAAAAAAATTTACATGAAAACATCATCCACAGCTTCCAAAACAGGAGGTATAGCCAGAGGTTTATGCTGTGCCAAATCCAGAAATTCCCGGATCCTCTTCTTAGACTGAGGAAAATCCTGAATTTCCCATTTAAAGTGCTCCCTAAGAGTATTCAAAGTATCCTCAAAGGGAAAATCTTCTGGAGGGGAGGCAGAAGGGATAGTGTCCTCAGCGTCAGAATCCTCAAAGCCAGAAAAAAGTTGAGAATTACCTTCCTCACCAGCAGAAATACCGGGGCCTCAGAATCTGATTATGACAAAACATCAGGAGACAATTCCCTAGCCCTCTTGGAGGGGGGGGGGGGTGAGTGCCCTTAATAAGGAAAAGAAGATCACCAGCCATCTTTATCAATTGGAACTGAGGCACAGGAGGGGAGCCCAGCACCTACTTGTGGGTAGATTTGCGGCTGAAAGGTTTGCTAGTAATCCAGAGGGACTCGGGAGGCTTAGCAACTGCAGAAGTCTGAGCTAAGGTAGTTGTTCTGGCTCCGAGCTCATGTCGAAGAGAAGAGGTGTCAGAAGCCGGTGCCTACAAAGCAGCTCTGGACCCATCTGAGGTGGTGACAGGCAGAGGGTCTGAAGACAAAAAAGCAGCCTGCGGCATGGAGAACTCCATAAAGGTTTCAGTAGAGGTCTGCAGCTGAAAATCTGTGGACTGTAGGGGCTGCAAAAGCACCTAACTACCACTGGGCCGATGACCAATTTCACCAGCACGTTGTCAGCAGCTTTAACCCTAGGCCTGTCGCGGTCCTTGTCCTTGCATTTCCTAGGTATACCCAAAGTCAGGAGACCAGAAGACGCCATACCGACAAACTTAGGCCAGACTCCAAAATGCTTATATAAAACTTTCGCTCTATGGTGTATGGTATGTGGGTTGAAGGAAGCACAGGGATCACAGTTAGGGACATCGTGCTCAAGGCCCAAACAAGTTATACAATAGGAATGAAAATCACAGTGCGGAATCTGTTTTCCACATGCAAGACAGTTATTAACTTTATCTGACATTCGTTAAAGCAAGAAAAGAGGGTCCCCAATGGGGTACTTATCTGAGAGCATCTTCAACTTGGTAGTCTGAAAGCAGAAAGAAGTTAAACGGCTGACCGGCACTAGTGCGAATTGCATCTGTTTTGGGCTCCATGGCAAGAAAGACTGAGGAAATGGCGTCGGCCACCTCCTTTATACCTGATGTTCGGACATCAATTTTACAGCCGACAGCAGCTGACGTCATATACAGAGGACTCTGGTATTCATGCCGACTAACAGCTACCGGGAGCTGGATAACCCATATGTTAGGACTGCAACAGTGAAACATGAAGAACATCGTCAGTTACCAGAACCAGCCTTCAAAAGTTTTTGGGTAGGAAAAATCATATAGTCTGAATATGTAAACATTATATGTATTCACCTGAGCATTGTTTTGAGCTTGTAGCCAGCTCGCATGTGAAAAATATTCTTTATTGTCCACTAAAATTGCTGAATGATTGAAAAGTGTATTCCTGCATGCAGGGGAAAAAACCCAAGATTTTAGAAGTTTTTAATCAGTTTCAGTTGTTTGTTTGATTATCCATACTACCCTAGGTCCCAATTAGTTCAGATAATCGAATCTCTACTGTAAATTATTTTGACACCAGTATATAATTGACTGAAGGGATCTTTAGGTCTAAAGTTTATAGGAAGCCTACCATCAGCAACTCGTCCTTACCCTTCACTATTGCACATCCTTTTTTACAGAAAAAAAGTTTAGCGAAGGGCCAATGTATAAAAGTACTTAGGATGACACCACAATGGGAAGATTTAATCAAAGAAATGGATAATTTTTCCAAATTGTTTACTGAAAGGGGATATCCGAAAGATTTAATTAGTAAAACAGCAAAAGAAGTTTTTAATGAGTGGGGTAGAAAATATAAACTACTGCAAGGTACTGGTTTTGAAGACACCAAATCAAAAGTCAGAGAGAGTGATGACAGGTTCAATTGAGCAATAGTGGTAGAATTTAATCACGGAGCACCAAGAATGAAAGAAATTATTTTTAAAAACTAGAATATGCTGAAGTATAATCCTGATGTTGTATGGGTGTTAGGACTTGAACCACACCTCTCAACTTTACCAAATTCCTCAGTATTTCATGGTTTTCAGCTCAAAATAATAGGGTGCCATGAATTCCCAATTGGCCCCTTTAAATCCCAATTTCATTTTCATAGAGTGCATTACAGTACCAATGTTGCCACTAAGTTATTGCACTGGCTCTTGTAAAATACAGGATTTTTCAGATACAGTAAGTATTAATAATTACAGCAATACCTTGTTCCTTTAACATTTTAGGGGGATTATGGGTAATATTTAAAATTTGTCACAGTCAGATTTTGAGTCACTGCCCACACTAACTCTCCAGGGACCCATTAAAACACACAGCTCTATGAAGGTTAAAAAATGTGTAAAACTGTTTGTTTCTAATGTAAAAAGCAGTTTTTATAGTTAAATCACTAAGCGCATTAGTGCTTTAGCATGACCACAGATGCAGTATTAGCCTTCATTTATGAAGCTGGCAATACACTGTTGCACCATTGAAAATCTGGACAGTTACTTAAACCTGGTCACCTCAGCTCATTTCAAAATTTCTGCAGTATGAATACTCCACCCACCACCTATTTAACCAAAGATCTTAACTGAAAAATTCAACATTAATGGATTGTTCCACATATGTTTACAAGCAAAACATGTGTCTGGGATACAGTCTGAGTTAAAACTATGCTCCACAAATTTGCCTTCATGACCTGCAGCTGTCACCTGTAATCAATGGCCTCTGAGACCGAATGTTGTGGGTACCATTGTGATTCACTCACTATGTGGTCAACAACAATATTAAAGTTGGTGGGAATTTTTATTCTGTCTGCCTTGGGGCTGGAGTTTAGTGGCATGTTGCTGAGGTACAACAGGAAGAAGTGCATAATTGTTTTTCCTGTCAGAGATCACTTGTGTTTACCAATCTCTGAATGTCGAGAGTGGGAAATGCGTCTGTAAAAGGTCCCACCCATACAGAACTGCTACTTTTTTTTTAAACTTGCCTTTCTGTGAATTCATTTAAATTTAGTGTTTTCTTAATTTTTTATTAACATTTTGGATTACTCCATAATGCATCTCGCCTGATAGCACCTGTTGTCAACCCATCAAAGTCTGGACCTGTGTTTGTGTTCCTTCATGGAGAGTTGAGCAGCACCATGGTACTGTTGCACCAGAGGGGAATGTGGGGATGGGTCATCGCAGACTCAAATTATATGACACTCAATGGCTCAAAGATGGTATCTTAAAGAAAATGGGTAAGTAGATCAAATTCCTAATACGAAATTAGGAACTCTTGTTTCCAGTGGGTTTACCTGGTTAACAGATGCATAAAAACTGTATGATATTTTAAACTACCAACTGTTATATGTGGCCCTCTGTGTATAAAGCATTGCTTTAAAAAGCCCTGATCACAGCAGTAAGCAACGATCCTTACTGCCCAGTGAGTTAGAACAATAGTTTAAAAAGTGTAGTTTATTTTGGAATTTTGTTCCTCCTAATTTTAGCTTTATCCTGATTTTTGATATGAGAGAGAGAGAGAGAGAGAGAGAGAGAGACAGAGAGAGAGCTAGGGTCAGTATTCAGATATACTCTCTGTACTCTGAAACATTTTTTGAGCAGACATGTCATGCCAATCCAACAATTACTGACCCAGAAATATGTTTATAACTGTCCAGACTAATTCCTGCAACACAGGCCTGCAGGGCTTGTATAATTATTAATTTAAAATGGGGAAAAACTTATGGTTGTAAGGGCAGCAACTATAAAAGACTCATCATTTTTACATTATGCATCGGGCAGTATTTGAAAGGATGTCATACATTGAAGAGTTTTTTTTTCCTCCAAGCAGCTAACATTAGAGACCGGCATCTTATTTTTAGATTAGAATTAGATCTAGCAGGACCATCATATGGTGGGCATTACCTAATGTCATAATAAAATCACATATAATGGCAATGGGCATCAGTACAACCAGCAGAAATAATAGATGGTTTAATTTGCATAAAATAATTGATGCACTATTTTACCTCTAGCCAGAGGTACATGTAGCAGTTGAAGTGGATGAAAGGTCGTTGGTACATGATGCCCTTTGTGAGATTATACTGCTTCTGGTAAACTACCAGCATTAACTGTAGAAAATGTTTCAGGTGTTACTGTATTGTTAGTAGATACAAGTTTAAACAATAAGGTAAACCGTTACTTCAGATGCTATCCTAATACCCCAAAAATAACATAGTGGTTAAAAATATCCTGAAAAGGATTGATTCCAGAAGGAAAGAGATAATGCTTCAACTCCTAAGGACCTTGGTAAGACCATACAATGAGTACTGTTTGTGGTTCTGAAGGCCATATAAAGAAACAGGCATCAATTTACTGAAAGGAATTCAGAGGAACGCTACCAGAATGTTCCTTGGGTTGGAGAGAAATGAATATAATTAGGACATAGAGCTGTTCTAACCGGAGATTAAAAAAGAGAGGGAAGTCATAATTTCATTGCACAAAATCATGTCAAGAGGATGTGAAGAGGTCATACTGAACAGAAAGGACAGAGGAAGAATGACAGAGGCATAGGTGTTGGTTGCTAGTGACTGATTACTCCTGGATCACCAAACAAACTTTTTCACAGAGTTGGTTGTGATGCTATATATTAATTTGAGACATTAACAGAATAAGATCCAATGAATTAATACACATTTTCTGAAGTAAAAGAAGTATACAGCTCTAATTATTGTTATTATGTATTGTGTGATTCACCACCTTTTCTTTAAAAGTCACCAGTTTTAGGAGAGAATTGGTATTAAGAACAGAGATCTGGATAGAGCAACAATACGAGTCTACTCTGGGGACAGTTAAAGGTATAAGTCAGTGCCCAGCATCAGCAGCTACCAGATTTGTTTACAAAACCTACTAATGTATATTGGTATTTACCTAACTACAAGAGCAGAAGGTTTCTGAATCAGGTTTATTTTATCCATTGGTCAGATTGACCTGATACCCACACATATTGACAACAACAGTGGCTTATTATACCAATGATTGTTGCGACAGACTTTAGTTTCATATTAAGATTAATAGAGTGCACAATTCTTTTTTCTGTGATGTTATAGTTACTGATATAAGTTATTTTAATGAATTTATGTAAGGGTGCAGCTAATGTGACATCAATGTCTACATGCCAGAAGTGTGGTAGGGCAGAAAGTAGAATGCGAAGTGTATTACATGCCTATTGCCTACTACTTCCCTTAAGATTTTTTGTAAATGCCGCAAAGGGACATTAACTGGTGTTTCCATGTGAATGTATATTTTCAGAGTTAATGTTAAATTGAGGAACATTTTCACAATTATTTGGATGTTGGTATTCCACAATTTCATTGAAGTGGGCGGAGTTATATTATACATGCAAATTTTAGGTTGATTAGTGTCCAGATTTTTGGCTAGTTGTGCCTACTTTTCATGGGCCTTTATCCAGATTTTTGATATCTCCAGGTTGAGAGGTATGGTTTGACCCCAAGTTTGTTTCCATAACTGGACGAAGTTTAAAAAGTCTGTACGAAAAGCATGTATACCAGATGGTAAAAGAAAGTCAAGGTACCAGAAAATGTGGGAGATGCAGTCAGTGCCTATATATCATTGATGAAGGTAGCATAATTTTAGGCAACACATTTAAGACAAAGGTGTTTTTTTTTTAAAAAAGCTAATTGTGGTAGCAAGGGCATAATTTCTACAGCAATATGTAAAAAAATGTGATTTTTTTTATGTTAGGAAAACTAAGAGACCATTGAAGAAACATATATAGTATCAAGACTAAAAACATTAACAACACTCTATAAGTACTCTCTGATGCTTCACACAATGACTAAGCTTGGCATTTTGGAACAAGTGAACCTGGGCCATCGATGTAGGGATTGGGAGACTACTCTGGAGTATGCAGAGTTATTGTAGCAATTTAGATTAAATGCTTTTCCTTCTCCAGGTTTGAATGACTCTGTTTCAATGCAGCCTGTTTAAAACTTAGAGCAACTAAATTATAATACAAACCACATTTGTACTTCCCAATTGTTGTTCTTGCACACACCAGTTTTTAAATTACATTTGTTAAACTTTTAAATAACATTTTTTGTAACATTTTTAAAATATTTTTAACAATTTTTTTAACAAAGTTTTTTTATACAGTTTTTTTTTTAATTGTAAAATTTATTTTCCAACCTCTTCTTGTATGTAAAGGGTATGTCAAGTTGTGTTTTTGAGTATTTTTATGGTCTGCACCTTTAAAAATGGTTTAATGCTCAGTTACATACAGCAATTAATTGAACTGGTTATGAATGTAAATTATCGTATGTAAGGAGTGACTGAGCTGTTTACTCGTATTTTGATGGACTGATTAAATGGGATGAAAGCACTTAATCTACTATTTCTTTATAATAAAATGTCCTTTTGAATATTATCTTGTTTCTCTTGAGACTCGTGATAACTGGCACACTACACTGTTACTCTGTTTGTGGATTTATATTACATGGGATTACCTACAGTTCAAAAATAGATATGAAATAACCAGATATGGTAGTCCATGAAAAGAAGACAAATGTAACACTGATCACTGAAATTGCTACACCAGTGACTACAGCAGGGGCGGCTCATGGCATAGGGCTGCCGGACTGCAGCCCCCTCAAAAATAAAAAAAGAAAGAAAGAAAAATGAAAAATAAAAAAAATAATTTTTTCAAAATTCGCGGACTTCACGCATGCGCATAGACCGAGTCCCGACTACTGTCGCTACTGTCGGTCTATGCGCATGCTCAAGGCAGTCCGGCCGTCCCCATAGGGGGACACAAGGAGACGTCTGTGCACTTTTACAGTGCACAGACCAGCCAGGATTATGGGTCACGTCCGGACTGCAAGAGGAGCAGCAGGGACTCGGGACAGAGCATTAGGGATCTCGTCAGCGTCGGGATGGAGCATTGGGATCTCGCGGGTCTTCAGTATTGCGCGGGAAGGATGTACATTAGCTGGATGTATTCAGGTAAGGTGCCTTTTAATTTACAATGTTTATTTGTATGGAGTTTGTGCTTTTTAATTTACAATGTGTATGGTGCTTGTGCTTTACTGGAGTTTGTGTATGGTGCTTGTGCTTTACTGGAGAGAGAGAGTGTGTGTGTGTGTGTGTGTGTGTGTGTGTGTGTGTGTGTGTGTGTGTGTGTGTGTGTGTGTGTGTGTGAAAATGCCCCAGGTGCTTATGGTGGTGTGGTAGGGAATGCCTCAGGCTTGAACCCTGTACCCTGTATGCAGGTGTTAAAGACTTGAGTTCCCTACCCACCACCATTTGTAAAAAAATTTCAGATTTTTGCCTCATATTCGATCTGATCTGTTCCTCATAATATCTCTGGTTTGTAAATGTTGCAATGCTTGATATTTGATGGTGTAGTAGTAGCATTGTTGCCTCACAGCTGCAGGTTTTTGGGTTTGATTCTTGGCTGGGGTTCCTTCTTTGTGGGTCTGTATCTTCTCCCTGTGTTTGTGTGGGTTTGCTTTTGTGTCCTCCCATGTTACAAAGACATGTCTGCATTATTTCTTCCTGGGCCTCTGCTGAAAATTGTTTATTTGTTCCAAGTCAGACTGTCCTGATTAAAAAATGTTAAATAAAATTGACAGGCATTTGAATTTCAGACTTAAGGGTTTCTGAATGTTTAATTCCTTGCGTATTTGATGGTGCAGTGGTAGTATTGTTGCCTCACAGCTATAGGTTTTCTGGTTTGATTCTTGGTTGGGGTGGCTTCTGTGTGGAGTCTGCATCTCCTCCATGTGTTTGTGTGGATTTGCTCTGGTGCCCTGCCATTTTACAAAGACGTGTCTGCAGTTTTAATCCCTGCTGAAAATTGGTTTTGTTCTGTCCGCAGTAAAATTAACAGGCATTTGAATTTCAGACTTCAGGTTTCTGAATGTTTAATTCCTTGCATAATTGATGGTGCGGTGGTAGTATTGTTGCCTCACAGCTATAGGTTTTCTGGTTTGATTCTTGGTTGGGGTGGCTTCTGTTTGGAGTTTGCATCTCCTGCCTGTGTTTGTGTGGATTTGCTCTGGTGCCCTGCCATTTTACAAAGATGTGTCTGCAGTTTTAATCCCTGCCTCTCTGCTGAAAATTGTTTTTGTTCTGTCCGCAGTAAAATTGACAGGCATTTGAATTTCAGACTTCAGGTTTCTGAATGTTTAATTCCTTGTATAATTGATGGTGCAGTGATAGTATTGTTACCTCACAACTATAGGTTTTCTGGTTTGATTCTTGGTTGGGGTGGCTTCTGTCTGCATCTCCTGCCTGTATTTGTGTGGATTTGCTCTGGTGCCCTGCCATTTTACAAAGACGTGTCTGCAGTATTAATCCCTCGTCTCTGCTGAAAATTGTTTTGTTCTGTCCGCAGTAAAATTGACAGGCATTTGAATTTCAGACTTCAGGTTTCTGAATGTTTAATTCCTTGCAGATTTGATGGTGCAGTGGTAGTATTGTTGCCTCACAGCTGTAGGTTTTCTGGTTTGATTCTTGGTTGGGGTGGTTTCTGTGTGGAGTCTGCATCTCCTCCCTATGTTTGTGTGGATTTCCTCTGGTGCCCTGCCATTTTACAAAGACGTGTCTGCAGTATTAATTCCTGCGCCTCTGCTGAAAATTGTTTTGTTCTGTCCAGTAAAATTGACCCGGCATTTGAATTTCAGACTTCAGGTTT
Source organism: Protopterus annectens (assembly GCF_019279795.1). Classification (NCBI taxonomy): domain Eukaryota; kingdom Metazoa; phylum Chordata; order Ceratodontiformes; family Protopteridae; genus Protopterus; species Protopterus annectens. Next base: position 523,067,095 of record NC_056749.1, on the reverse strand, counting down.
CTGAATGCTTAATTCCTTGCAGATTTGATGGTGCAGTGGTAGTATTGTTGCCTCACAGCTATAGGTTTTCTGGTTTGATTCTTGGTTGGGGTGGCTTCTGTGTGGAGTCTGCATCTCCTCTCTGTGTTTGTGTGGATTTGCTCTGATGCCCTGCCATTTTACAAAGACGTGTCTGCAGTATTAATCCCTGTCTCTGCTGAAAATTGTTTTGTTCTGTCCGCAGTAAAATTGACCGGCATTTGAATTTCAAACTTCATGTTCTTCAGAATACATAGTAGCACAACCTTTTTTCTAGCAATTTTCTAAGTTTATAAGATGAATATTTTAAATTTGTCCCTATTTTTGGGACTGTATTCCCCATTATTGGCTTTCCAGGTTTTTGTGCTAAGGTTGACAGCTATGGCAAAACTGAATTCACTGAATATGGACTGTAGAATTGCATATTTACTGATAAAGGTGCACTGTAGAATTGTGCATATTTACTGATAAAGGTGCACTGTAGAATTGTGCATATTTACTGATAATGGTGGACTGTAGAATTGTGCATATTTACTGATAATGGTGGACTGTGGAATTGTGCATATTTACTAATAATGGTGGACTGTAGAATTGTGTATATTTACTAATAATGGTGGACTGTGGAAGTCTGAGTAGACTTTTTATGATAAATGTTCTCAACTGGGCAGTTTTGCCATTATGGGTGCATATGTTTTGTTTCATTGCTTACTGGAAAAATGTTCAAAACAAATTTAAAACACCCTCTAACAAGTGTACTGTATTGTACAAGGAATATAATTTTTAGTACAATGAGGAAGGTGTATCAAAGAGCACATGTATGTTTCATATGCAAGGGGCCTATGATTGAAAACAGCCCAAAATTAATCTTTATCTGCCACTGGCAAAATGTATTTTCTTTGAATGTGGGTTTCAATGCTGTTTCAATGAATGTGAGTTTCAAGGGCAGAGAAGTTTTAATGCTAAGTTTTCATTGTGAGACTGCATTGCTTTGTTTAACAGATGACTTAATGTTTGTGCTGTAAAATACAAAATAAAACTTTCAAATGAAGTCCAATCATTGAAGTAAAGCAGTATGCACATTAGTGTTTATGGTAAATGGAGTGAAATAGCCAAGTAATGGTTAATTGGAATGGCTGCAGAGGCTCCAGTTCAGCCATTATTTTGTCAGGGGGGGGGAAGGGCAGCAAACTCAGACAGGCCCAGCTGAACTATACCTCCCAACTGTCCAGATTTTCAAAGAATGAATAGATTTTTGCTTCTTATTTTTGGTTTGTTGTTCATAAAATTTGTAGTTTTAATTCCTAAATGATTTGCCAGAAGTCACTAAATAATAAGTTTCAGACTTCATAACCTTCATAAAATGCATGTTAAAGTAAGAGCCGTTCTATCAACTGTCTCAATTTATACAAGAGCAATTTTTAGTACTGTTTATATGTGCCCCAATATATTTGGCCTTGTTCAGATTTACTGCATTAACAGGTTGAGAGGTACATGCAAATAAATTGCTTTATAGAATTAGGCATAGCCAACCTCTCAACTGTCCCCAATTTTGGCTCAAAATGTTGCTCTTCCCCTAATAATCCCTCCAAAAATAGCAATTTTGGAAGAAAACATGGAGGGTTTACAATTAAGAAATAACTGTAATAATCAAAGTTATAGATTACTTGAAATGCATGTAGATTCTTTTATTTTGTCAGCTGCTCAAGGTAGCAGTACTAATATTAAAGTGTCCCTTCTTTGACAGGTAGAAGCTGTATTGTGTGTCTATTTTATATTTTTGCATCACATTTTGGTCCATTTTTCATAAAATTGTTTTTTTGGCAAATTAGTGACAAATCACTAAAGACTGAAGTTAGAAAATGACAGACATTTGAGTTTCAGATTTTATACCCTTCAGAAAATTCATACTAATGCAAGACCTATTCTATTATCTTTCTAAGTTTATTAGAGCAATATTTAAAAATTGTCCTTATTGTTGTGCCTTTGTCCCACTTCTGTGTATGGCTTTGTCCAGATTTCTTGCTCTTGAAGTTGAGAGGTATGACAAATGTGTCAGGGCCATCACAGTCAGCCAGAGAGATTTCAAATTGTGACATGCTTGTTGCACCCCACTCCCCATGTAGTGACTCTGGATGTGTCCAAGCAAGGCAAGGAGTAGTTGTATCTACCTTGGATGGGGAGGACACACTGCATAAGTACTACAGTGGCTTTTCATCTGTCCTTGATTTTGCAGAATGGTCTGGTTTCTGTCATATTTTTGTACTGTTGATTTATGCTTATTACTCAAAGTGCCTGTTGCTCTGTGTTTAAGTAGCAATGCTTTAATGACCATAAGGTAAGCTTGTCTGACATCGTAAGATGCAAGTAAGCTTTAATAAGCATACTGTTAAAGAATTGCCAACATTGAAAGCCTTTCTGTTGTTGCCATGCAGAGAATACTTGACTAGATAATGTATAAGCCTTGGGTATTAAAGGACAGGATTCCATTATTTTAAAAAGCTCATTACACTTGTTGGAGACTTCCAGTCATCTCTACAGGCTTTACCCGTAAACTAAACAGAATGCCAATCATGTGTGGTCCATAACCTGTACAGTAATCCTTTAAGCAATGTATCTTGAGCTTGTTTCTTGTTTGCTTTTCATTTTTACTTTTATCATGTTTTCCCATGAAACAAGTTGTCAGGCAGCAGGTCTTTTTGGATAAGAAACATTTTTACAAGTGGGGCATCACATAGATTTCTACTTTCAGCATGTTGCTTGGTACTTTAATAAAGCTGAATATATTATAATTAGAACTGCAGTGCAAGGAGAAGTGGTTTGAGTTGAGTGCTTCTGGTTTTTCTTATACTTGATTTTGACTGGCATTCCAGTAATGTATTTAAAAAGTAATTTATTTTTTCATGCCTCACAACCTTTTGTTTCCATCTAGATATTAAGTAAGCTGTCATGCAGCCAATGCATTGAAATATTTTTATTCTTCTACACTTATTTTTGTCTTGATTGGACTTTCATAATGATGGTTTGCCACCCAGGGCAGCGTATTTAATTAAAGTTAGTTTTTTTGTGGTTTTGTGCATAGCCCCTCCCCTTTATGGTTGACCACACCCCTCCCCTTTGACCCCGCCCATTCAGCGTCTCCTGCAGCCCCCCTGTGATTTGAAGTCACCAGCCGCCACTGGACTACAGTGTCTTCTATTCAGAGAAATACAAAGTCAGAAAATGCCATGATTTGCAGGCAGAAATGAGAGTAATGTAGAAAAGTATACCTAGAGAGTTCCAAGAGCGATAGGAACAATGGGTCTCATAAAACAAATTTACAGCTGTATTTAGATATGCTACCAATGCAAGTAATTCCATATGAATTACAAAAGGTCTCATTTCTAGGCACATTGCAGGTGCTTTGAAGAGCACTTTTGGCTAACATCAAAGATCAAAACAATACAACTTTTACGAACTTTAGCCATACTTTGACTTAGGAATGAGGTCCATCATTCCCATCATGGTATCAGAAACCCACAAATCTTGGAGAAATTAAACAGTGTAATACCCCTTTGGTATGTACCTGAAAAGACACATGCAGCAACTGGAATGGTTCCAAAGTTTCCCTACAAAAAGAATACAGGGAGTAAAATTAATGTCAAATGCAGATCACCTGAAAGCCCAATCTCTACACTTGGTCTCACCACTGAGAGGCGACCTATACCAGACATAAAGACACCCTTGAAGCCTGCTCTGATGAACCTTTTGCACATCTGCAAGACAAACAACATCAGAGCTATTAGGTCCAAAGACTTGTGTTTTGCTTGTGACATAAATAGGACATGTTGTACAGACAGATTTGTAAAAAGGGAATTCCATTATCTGGAATAGACTCCCCATCCACGTGACAGAATCGACCATATGCCCATCCACTATTTAACAGTTACTTGGACCAGTGGATGCTAAATTGGAAATTCACCCCTCGTCTGGCACCCATGTCACTGATTTGGAGGTAGCCAGAAAATCATGTCATAACCAAAAGCACTAAGAAAAAACAAACAAATAAACTTTGAAAATAATGACAAATACTGACGAAACAAGAATCCGAACCAGTGTGACAAGTAAAATAACAACATTTATTTAAAACGCTTTTCGTTAGCTTGTATCAGCCAACTTCTTCAGAAACAAATAAAAAATTCAAAGTTCCAATAAATAGCATAACATAAATCATGTGCTGCTAATCAAACGGAACCCGCCACTCAACTTTTAAAGATACCTGCTTAAAAATCACAAACATGTGAAAATCAATTCAAGAAAACCAAAGACTTAAAAAACTATCACTGCTAAATACCAAAATCATTGGATAGCCCTTAGTCATATAAAATACATAACAAAGTGTATCCCATAAAATATACTATATTTAAAAACATAAGAAGATACAGAAATATAAAATATATAAAAAATCGAATATGCAAAAATATATATATAAGTATATATGTCTCTATACTCAGCATATCTATGTTTATTCTCAACCTCAAAGTTTCAAACTTTTCAATTTTACCAGCACCGTTAAAACTAGAGGAGCTTGAATTACAATGGCAGATAAAGCTGAATGCTTACAATTTTCCAGGGCTCAATGACACTTGTTCCATCAGTAGTGTATTAAAATTGAAAAGTTTGAAACGCTGAGGTCGAGAATAAACATAGATATGCTGAGTATAGAGACATATATACTTATATATATTTTTTGCATATTCGATTTTTTATATATTTTATTTCTACATCTTCTTATGTTTTTAAATATAGTATATTTTATAGGATACACTTTTTGTTATGTATTTTATATGACTAAAGGCTATCCAATGATTTTGGTATTTAGCAGTGATAGTTTTTTAAGTCTTTGGTTTTCTTGAATTGATTTTCACATGTTTGTGATTTTTAAGCAGGTACCTTTAAAAGTTGAGTGGCGGGGTCCGTTTGATTAGCAGCACATGATTTATGTTATGCTATTTATTGGAACTTTGAATTTTTTATTTGTTTCTGAAGAAGTTAGCTGATACAAGCTAACGAAAAGCGCTTTAAATAAATTGTGTTATTTTACTTGTCATGCTGGTTCGGATTCTTGTTTCATCAGTATTTGTCATTATAACCAAAAGCACCTCAATATAAATGTCTAAAATATAAAATGTGTGGGTCACATTTGGGAAGCACAGCTAGGTTTTAAAGGCCATAGTGGTTGCTAGCCCAGTATACACCTATGAATCTATACACCAACTAACCTATAAATGAACCGGGTTAAATTAAGTAAAGGCTATTACGGCGGCAAAAGAGAATGTCCCCCACATAATTAGAATGGCTTTCCACTTCCCCTAAACATAATTCAGGAGTGTATTGAACAGTGGCCTTCATTTTCATCTGTATTCCAACTCACGCATCTTACTACTTTGCCTCACTGTTCCGGAACTACAAATTGGCCTGGGAAGAGATTTTACTCTCCAGAAAGTAGGTATTTGTATGGGTTTAGCATATGTGAGAGATTCCGGCAAACCTAGGCCTCCTTTACTAATGGATACAAAGTTTTTCATTGAAATCATGCTGTAGATAACATTGTATAAGAAAGAAGCAACCATCCTTTACAGCTTTCACTGGATAAGGCAGGTATTTTATTTGAGGTAGATGTCTTATCAAAAGCATACATTTTGGGGGCGTGGCCAAGGATGAACACAGGATAGCAGCAGATTTCTTCAGCTCCACCAATTTCATTACATTGACAGGAATTAATTACTTAAAAAATTAATTCTTGAAGTAATTTTCTTTCTAAATATGTTTGTTTTATATAGTTCTTGAACTATATCTAAAAAAGAAAGGAAATCTTAATAATATTCCTGTCAGAAATTACTTTGGAAATTTTCCTGTCAGTTTATCAGTCTGAAATGAGTTCCAGTAAGACAAATTCTCAAGACTCCAGCATCAAGAAAGAACTTCAGTCTCTGATAATTGTAGTCCAGCAACTTACTGCTAAGATGGATAAAATGGATACTAAAATAGACACTTTCATAGAAAAAACTACAAAACAAATAGACTTGTTACATATGGACCTGCAACAACAGAAGATCCAGATGACAGGCATAGAAGAAGCTGTGAATGACATGGAAAATAAAATACAAGAACAGGAAATCAACATTGAGTTTCTACTGAAACAAAATACACATTTACAAACAAAGCTGGATGACCTGGAAAATAGATCTAGGCGCAATAACATTAGGATTTTTGGACTGCCAGAAAATATTGAAGGTAACAATATTACTTCTTCTTTTTTAACAACATTGCTCCCTAAAACTTTAGATTTACCAGAAGCATTCTCTTTTGGTATCGAAAGAGCACATAGATCTATAGCTAATACTAACTCTAACAAAAACTATCCTAGATCAGTTATAGTTAGATTTCTATCATCTTTTGATAAAGAGATGGTTCTTAAATCTGCTTGGGCTAAAGCTCCTGTTAAGTTTAATGAGACAACTGTGCGTTTTGACAATGACTATTCTTCCATGGTAATTGCTAAAAGAAAAGTTTTTCTGCCACTAATAAGGGAGCTTAAAAAAGCACAGTTTAAAACATACCTTCTGTTTCCTGCCAAGCTTAAAATCTTCCTTCCTGATGGTCCTAAGGTCTTCGATGATTTAGACTCTGCTTTACTGTTTGTCAAAGAAAAAAGGATTTTGGATAAAATAGAAGAAATGGAATGGGCTAGTTCTTCATTAAAGAGATTGGCAACTGAAGCTTCCTGGAAGACTTCAGAGAAGAAGAAGAGACTAAAAACAAATGATTTGTTATATGTTTTTTTCTCTCTCATCATTTTAGTTCATTATTAATCTTTTTGAATATAGTTCCTGCATTTCCAGAAAACCACAAATATTTTGGAAAAGATTTAATCAAAGTTATTCTCTATGTGCAAAGAAATGTTTTGTTTCATAACCAGTCAAAATGCCTGAGGATTTAATGGCAGGCTGTGACTCGATTTGTTTTTCTTTCTGAAAAAAGTAAGGTTAGTAATTTGATACATTTTTTTTTTTAGATTATGTAGTGGGTAAAGGGTGGGGGAGGGCAGGGAGAGAACAGTAATGAAAATATCATTAATAGAATAATAACATATTTATTTCTTGTAAAAGTTTTTAAGTTCTTCAAATGCTATTTCTAATTATACTTTCTTGATTATACTGCTTATGCTTGTTTGTAAATAATCTGTCATGCTTTAACTAATAATAATCAGAACTAAATAAGAGTAAATAATATGTTTTATTTTTAACTCTATTAATATAAACAGTAAGTAACATTCCATTGTATATACTTCTTACAGCTTTCTCTTACATTTTTTATTTCTGCCTCACTCCCTTTTATTTTCTACTCTCTTTTTCTTTTCTTTATTAATATATAGAAATGCTTTAGACTGTGTGGGCACAGTGAATAATAGGATTTGTATGAAAATTGAGTTGGGAGAAGAATGCTGAGTTTTATTGCTTGTTGGTAATTTTGAGTTTAATTTCACTTGCATAGAGGCTGTGATGATCTGTGGAATACATTGTGGAGGTTCTGTCATGTTTAGATGCATTTACACTGCTAAATGAATGTTTGTCACTAGTTTTAATAAGTTTCCCATAAAATGTTAAGAGAGACAATCTGGGATGTGGGCTGTCTTATGCACAATGTCCTTGAGTTACCTCAGAATCTTCAAATCACAGAATTCTCACAGAGAAACTGAAAGCAGTTAGTATAAACATTGACAAGGTTATCACACTGACACACCACAGATTCAGGAAAAATACTCTGTTCATAAAATATGTCAGTTATAATGAGTTTAAATGATGTAGTTTCTTGTAGTAAGTAAATGTCTTATTTTAGAAGGCATAAAAATGAAACATTTATTTAAATGTTTTTGAAAATCTACTTAACAGCAGCATAATAATCTGTGTTAAAATTTGTGTTCCAAACATATACTTTACTATAACTCATTTAATTCATCTGATTGACAAACATAAATAATCTTATAACTCTATTCTGGAAGAAATGTCATGTGATATATTTTAAAGCAGTAGGTTAGCATGATTGTAAAATCTGGTTACCAATATGTGTTTGCTGTGCATTATTTTGTATAAAGCAGACAGATTTATTCTAGGGACAGCAAGTAGGATAGTGCTCTACTAACACACAACTCAGTGAGATCAGATATATATATATATATATATATATATATATATATATATATATATATGTGTGTGTGTGTGTGTGTGTGTGTGTGTGTTTGTGTGTGTGTGTGTGTGTGTGTGTGTGTGTGTGTGTGTGTGTGTGTGTGTGTGTGTGTGTGTGTGTGTGTGTGTGTGTGTGTGTATGTATGTATGTGTGTGCATGTATGTGTGTGTGTGTGTGTGTGTGTGAGTGTGATGGCTTTTTTTTTCTGAGAATCTGCATAACTATCAATATGATTTATAATAATTTCTATGAATACAATATTTTACTCTATTGACAAAATGAATGTTTGCCACAAGTTTTAATAAGTTTCCCGCCAAAATGTTAAGGGAGACAATCTGGGATGTGGGCTGTCTCATGCATAGTGTCCATGAGTTTACTCAGAAGCTTCACTCACAGAATTTTCACAGAGAAACTGAAAGCAGTTAGTATAAACATTGACAAGGTTATCACACTGACACACCACAGATTCAGGAAAATACTCTATTCATAAAATATGCCAGTTATGATGAGTTTAGATGATGTAGTTTCTTGTAGCAAGTAAATATCTTATTTTAGAAGGCATAGAAAATGAAACATGTATTTAAATGTTTTTGAAAATCTACTTAACAGTAGCATAATAATCTGTGTTAAAACTTGTGTCCCAAACATATACTTTACTATAACTCATTTAATTCATCTGATTGACAAGCATAAATAATCTTATAACTCTATTCTGGAAGAAATGTCATGTGATATATTTTAAAGCAGTAGGTTAGCATGATTGTAAAATCTGGTTACTAATATGTGTTTGCTGTGCATTATTTTGTATAAAGCAGACAGATTTATTCTAGGGACAGCAAGTAGGATTGTGCTCTACAGAGACACAACTCAGTGAGATCAGATATATATATATATATATATATATATATATATATATATATATATATATATATATATATATATATGTGTATGTGTGTGTGTGTGTGTGTGTGTGTGTGTGTATGTATGTATATATGTGTATGTGTATATGTATGTGTGTGTGTATATGTGTGTGTGTATATGTATGTGTGTGTGTCTGTGTTTATGTGTGTGATGGCTTTTTTTTTTTTTTAGGTAATAACGCAGGTGTTTCTGAGAATCTGCATAACTATGCAATATGATTTATAATAATAATTTTTATGAATACAATATTTTACTCTATTGACAATAATGAGTTTAAGTAAATGCTCATATACAAACAATTCAAGATTTTTTTGGAAGCTGTTGATAGAATTCACATGACAGAAAATAGATGCATCTTAATGCATGTAATGTCTGAATCATATTAGCCAAAGTTTTTGATTTAAATGAATGTTAGAACATAATTTTCTCTCCTCTTGATTTCTAACATTAAGATTATTTGAATGCTATTAGAATACAAGTGTTATATATTACATAGATCTATATAATAGTATGAACAGTTTTTAAAAAAAAAAAAAAAGTTTATTTTAGTTTATATGATGCTGTTTTACCAAATGTGTAGCTTTGTCTTGATAGATAATTGAATTGAAAACTGTTAACCTCAGTTAAATATAACTAGTATTAAATTGATAAGGTGGTAGCTGAGGGACTGCTGCTTAGGGTAGGGGGTTAACTTGAGTAGTAAATATTGCTCTAAGTTGGTGTTTTCAACTCCAGGCGGGATGCAAGGTTTAATCCTTACATTATTTTCACTTGTTCATTGTTATATGTATATAGTTTTGACATCTACAATATATTTTGTACACTCATTGTCACTACAAACAAAATTGAATCCTATACAAAATCCCATAAGAGATTTAATAAATACAGCTATATTTAAAGGTACACCTAAAAGAGGAGATGTAACATTATTTATCTTGTTATTTGTTATTTCGATCATAAGATTCTTGAGTTTTAAAAATGCCAAATGACATCTTTAAAAGGAATTTCTTTAAACATTAATGGATTGAATAATCCGTGTAAAAGGGCAAGCCTAATAAGATACATTAATCTACACAAGGCCAATCTAGTCTTCCTGCAAGAAACCCATCTCTTGAAAAAAGATATTGATAAACTAGCCACTAATAAGTATACAGTATTGGTTAGTTCAGAGCACACTCAGAAAAAAGGAGGAGTGGCTATTTTATGGAATAAATGTATGCCCATTCCTAAAACCATTAAGTCTTATCAGGATGACAAAGGAATGTTTTGTATGGTTACAATACAAATTAATGGGAAGACTTACACTTTAATTAATGTATATTGGATACCTGGAATTGGTATTAATACAGTGAAACATCATATTGATAAGATCATATCATTCTCTATAGGGATATTATTTTAGCTGGTGATTTTAATTGTATACTACATGAAAGTGATACTACCACTATAAAGAAAAGAAGAATTACATCTAATGCAAAACATTTAAATGATTTTGCTAATTCTTATCATTTGAATGATATTAATAATCAGATAGAGTCAAAATCATTACCATACACCTTTTTTCTAACAGATACAAAACTTATTCAAAAATAGATAGGGTCTTTATTTCTAACCAGATGGTAACAGATTTAATTAATTCCAAAATCATTTCATGTCCTATATCTGATCATAGCTCAATTGTTTTGAATTCATGATAAAAATACTCATAATGTTCAGATCAAAAGGATACCAGCATACTTAACTCAGCTAAAAGACTATAAAGAATATATACTTTCAGAAGTACAACATTTTCTAGACATAAATAATACTCCTGAAGTCTCCATTGTCTATGTTTGGGATGCCTTAAAATCATATCTATATGGACAAAGTATCAGATGGTATAATAACAAAAGGAAATCTTGGGATAAGGAATTGTTAGATATTCAAAGTAAACTGGACTCTTATAAACATAATAATAAAGAAAATATTATGGACAAGAAAGTTATTGAAGAGATAAACAAACTAAATGAGAAATACAAAGAAATTCTAACTCATAAAGTTAAAATAACTTTAGAGAAATACAAGTTTTGTCTTATTCAATAAGCCCCAAATACTTACATAGACTCAAAAATAAAACAAAAAGATTGAATAAACAAAACCATATCAAAGAAATCTTTTCTCTAAGGAAAAGAAGAATGTTTCTAGTATACCAGAAATACTGGACGAATTTAGAAATCACTTTCACAAGATTAACCATAACAACATTAACATGGAACCTAAAGATAAAATAAAGGAGTTTATAACCACAAACATGAATAAAAAGCTTAATAAACAACAGATTAAACTATTGGACAAGAGTATTTCATATACAGAAGTTATTACACAAATAAATAAGCTTAAATCAAACAAAGCACCGGGTAATGATGGTATTATACAAGAGATATATAAAATCCTTTCTAAAACTACATATTCATTAATACATAAGGTTTTATTCTGGCCCAAACTGAGTTAATAACCCCCCCATCTTGGCAATATACATTTATTTCACCAATTTTAAAACCTAATAAAGATCCAACTAGATGTTCTTCATATCGACTCATCTCATTACTTAATGTTGATTATAAAATGTTTATGAGTATTTTTGCTGATAGATTGGAGACAATTATCCCGGCATTATAGACATAGATCAGACGGGCTTCATTGTAAATAGAAATACTTTTGATAATATAAGAAGAACTTTAACATTAATTGATTTTGCAAATAGGAAAAAGAAAGATTTAACACTTATTAGTCTTGATATAGGTTCAGCATTTGATTCAGTAAGTTGGGACTATCTGTTTACCTTACTGAAATGCACAAATTTCTCTGATGCATTTGTAAATTTAATTGAGCATTTATACAAAGGAACGCTGGCTTATATTAAGGTAGGAACATACGTTTCACAAAAAAATACCCATTCTTAAAGGTACAAAGCAAGGATGTCCACTTTCTCCACTATTATTCACTTTAGTAATGGAGCCTTGGGCTAATTTGATTAGAAACAGTACTGACATAGAGGGTTTTGAAATAGAAGAAAATACAACATCAAAATTCAACTTTTGCAGATGATGTTCTAATTACATCAGCAGGATCTAATTCTTCTATGCAGTCTTTATTTGATAAAATGATGAATTTTAAAAGTATTTCTGGTTTAATATTCAACGAAGAAAAACTAAAATACTACCTATATATACACGAAAAATACTCTCATTAGTGATTTTACTAAATATGTACCCAACTCAGGTCAGATAACTTATTTAGGTATAATACTATCTAAAGATATTAAATCTATTATATATAATAACTATAATACCTGTTTTCTTAATATACAAAATCTTTTTAATACCTGGAATAATATGTTTTTACTATGGAGGAGAGACTTACAATTATTAAAATGATAATATTCCCAAGATTTTATACTTAATACAATCAATAATACTTTCACCTACAAAAATAACTATCAAGAAACTGAATACACTAATGTTAAATTTCTTATGGGCACCTAATAGACCTAGGATTGCATTAAAGAAACATACTAATAGCTGGTCTCAAGGGGTATTTCTTTTCCAGACTTTAATTTATATATTATCTCTTCTATTATAAAAGTTATTACTTTATTAATAGATCGGTCATATGTCAAAATGGAAAGATTATTGGGAGATAATTAGTATGCACTTCATGAAAATCTCCTTAACACATAAAAATATGATTATAAATAACTCCATGTTGTGGTTGCTAAAGGAATTTTGTACTTCACCTATTACACCTAAACATATGGTCTGTTACCCATTAAATATTATTATTAGTTATCGTAACTTTATATTCATGCACCCTAAGTATAGGGAATGGAATTTTATTGTACTCCTATAATTTATACTCAGGGTATGCTTATGTCATCTACTTCTGAAGGAGCTCATTTAGCTATAGATAATAATCTAAAGTACTGGTATCAGCTGATATCTGATAATAAAGTTAAAAATCTAGATTTCTTAAAACAAGAATTTGATCTAAGAGAAACTTGCTGGTTAGAGGTTCAGATCTTTAGACAACATCTCATTGATAGAATAGATCTAATGTCTATAACAGTTAAATAATCTATTCCAAAACTGATTGATTACTTGATAATAAATTTACAGCATAAAGTTTCTGATAAAGGTAAACTTTCATATATACATAAAATTATCAGACAAGAAACTTTTTACAATGTAGATTCATACTGGAATTATTTCACCTCTATTAATGGGGACCCACCAACTCAACAAGATAAACAATATATATTGGAATTTGCTTATAGAACTACATCTTCCATTGTCTGGAGACTTTATACATGGAAATTTTACATAGATCTTTTTATACACCTTTGATGATGCATAAAATTAATAATAAAGATAATCTATGTAAGAGATGTAATGTAGAAATTAATGCTGACTGGGCTCATATGTTTTATGACTGTATGAAGTTGAAAGAATACTGAAAGTCAATTAATGAATTTTGCAGGCTCTTTTACAGATAATTTCATTATTTCTAAGTCTCTTATATTATTCAACACACCTGTACCTCAATGTGTTAAAAAGATTAAGCTTCCCTTGTTATGGTCTATCCTAGCAGTGGCTAGGAAAATAATAACTAGAAATTGGATTTCAGATACACCTCCTTCGTTCAATGAATTTAAAAATGTTATGAATATAATGTGTCATATGGAAATAAGCACAATTAGAATGAGAACAACTAGAAAAACATCACATTTTATTGTATGGGATAATTTACAAAATTTGTTAAAAAAATTCTAATTTCAATAGCACAGTATTTTAGTTTAATTAATTGATCTGATTGTAGTGGATGTCTTTGTAAATACTTTAGTTGTTTTGTTGAATATTATAATAATACCTATTTTTAATTATTTGTATAAAATTGTTATGATATTTCTCTTATATGTTAAAACAATAAACTTGTTTTGAAAAAAAAAAAAAGCATACACTTTGGGAGGCAACACATTTAACTGCTGCAACCTTAGCCATAAAAGGTAGTTTGAGCTGAAATCATCTTTGTAATGATACATTCATTGCATTAGGGAATAGTATCATATTCTTTTCTACTGGCAGAGATAAATCAAAAACAGACCAATACCCAATATGACCAAGAGTAAAGGGAAATGTGATGCAGCCCAGTCAACTGTTTCTTCTCTTCATCATTTATTGGAAATAACACTGGGGTCTTTAATTTTACCCTTGATCAGAAAGGTCTCCACGCCCCTCCCAGTAGATCCATTACCTTTTAGATGGTAGCGAAGGACATACTTAACCACAGTACATTATCAGCTGTGAAGCAAGATAATTATACACAATTCTTTGTGTACCTCTTACACCTAAATGTGGCTGATTTTGTATCATAAAACAATCAAGAATCTCAATAGCAAGGAAAAATATCAGAGATGACAGTGGGCATTACTGTCTTAATAAAGTATCAGACTTCCAAGGTGCGGAGACACTTTTACCTCCTAGGGCTGCAATACAAAATAGCACTTAATTATGATCATGTTTCACCTCTCTGATCCTCTTTTACTAATGAGAACATAGTCTAATCTGTACATGACTGCTGTGCAACACAACTATTCTCCATCTCTGATGGCTGCAGGCCTCACCTCACATCCACTAAACAAATCTTTTATTAGATTCTGAAAGCCCCTTTATATTTTAGGCATCTTAAAAATATTTTTTGTGCTAATCTATCTAGCCTTGAGTCCAACTGTGTATTGAAATCCCCCCTATCATTAATGAATAAATCAAACCCTTCATCTCCAGTAAAGTTTCTGAGAGCTTACTCATAAAATAGGGGTATCCTCACTGGAACCATAAAAATAGCACAGATCAATTATGCCTAAAGCAGTCTACACCTTAGCCAGGATCCGCCATCTTTCTAAATGCTTGAACATTAACCATAATTATCAGTTCAGTCTCTGATGAACTAGAATAAACAAACATTTCTGGGCTGAAGCCGGACAGTTCTCCACCCTTTTCTACTCGATGTCAAAAAGCTCTGTCTTTTTCTTTTAATTTAGTTTCCTGTGGAAAAATCAGCTTTTTCTAGATTCCCATAAGTTCAAAATGCCTGATGTTTAACAGATGTTGACACACCCTGAATATTCCAGGAAATTCCTTCAATCATCCCAAATTTAACTGCATTTACCCAGGGACCTTTTACAATAGACTGGTAGCCATCAACAAGACTCAAATTATTGCCGTTCATAGCTATGTAAAAGAATGAAATCCGTAAATAAACTAGAAATTATTTATCTGTATAACACTAATGAACTACCAAATGTGACAACTTCTATCAGCATACAAGGAGTGGAAACAGCATCTCCTGGCTTACATCTGTTAAGTGCTCAAGTTCAGGAACACCAGGGACAGACTACCAAAGGCATATTCAGCATGCCTATGCCCCTTTTGCCCTGTTCCTTAACATGAGTAATAGGTGGCAGGGTAGATTATATAACACATTAGTGTAACTATATCAACAGGAAGGTAATATATAGCACCCTCTCTTTTCATTGCAAACGCTGGAGATAGTGCCAAGTATAATTAACATTTAACAGCACACAACTAAACTTTAATAAACTGATAAAGAGGAGGAGAAGCTCATAGGTTGTAGGACCACTATATAGTTCTAGCCTGAATAATATAAAAGGTTGTATAAAGGTCAAACAGTGCCTTTCAAGTGAGATGAGTCTCATTAGCCATTTTAACAGCACTGTGTGAAACTGCAAGGCTGTCTTTAGATTTATCCAGCAAGTTAAACTTTGCACTGGAGTGTCATATCCTTCTCACACCAATCATTATCATTCACCTTCTCCAAAGGGGTGAATCTCTTACTTGTGGGCAACAACTTAGTTTTGAAAGATTGGTGGACACAGCTCTTTTTCCCTGTCTCTTAAAGGAACATTTTTTCCAGAGAATGTCATGTGGTTTTTATAAGGTGGTAACTCTCCTGGTAAGGTGGGCGCTTAGACTTCTTAGACTTTTGTTCCAGTTCCATGGCATAGATTCCATTCTGAGGGGAATCACACTGCAGTATTAATGAATGCTTTAACATTCTTAGGCATATCAAAGACTGTTAACTGGCATATGTTATATGTAAGGCAGCAGGTAACTGATGCTGGCAGCAAGCTCCTATGTCCCTCAGCTTCCTTATATATGTTACCGTACCTTTCCTGTTTAAGAAAAGGTCATTGCTGGAATTCAGGGCAACACACAAATGTGTCCTTGCAGTTAAGAAATTATTACCCAGCTCTCTGCATTTTCTCAACACCAGCTCTTTCACTGTGAAGTCCAAACATGGATAATTAAGTGTCTGGGGGATTAAGCATTTTATATTTAGTATTTATCCTATGGGCTCTTTCCATTACATATGTATGCTCAACTTTAATGTGTCCCTCAGTTCATTCACAAAAAAGGAGATATGGTCACTCCCTCTTTTCTGTCTGATATACCAAAGGTTATTATGCCTGTTCTCAAGGTTATCCACCTAGAGTTTCAACCTGTGTGCCTTTACCTGCAAGTCTAAAATTTATAGGGAATGAATTTGGCCATCAGTTTCCTATTGGCACTTTTCAATTACTTCAGACACAGAGTGACGTTTCAGGTCTTGTTTTGTGCTAGATGGTTTTAAATCAGCACTGTAGTTCAGCACAGCTTGTACCATCACTGTTAATCAATCCAGCATGTTTTGAAGACCTCACAGACTCACTGAGGTTTGCAAGAATGTAGCCATCATCTTGGAACCCAAGAAGACAAATTTCCAGAGTCACATCAGCCATGGCTGCTTTTAAACTCCTTATCCCAATTTTAAAACAGAGGTGGACCTAATCGGATTGTGCAGTAAATCACACACAAACCAGAGTCAGGCGTTAAAAAAGGGATTTAATGTCCCATGGAGATGTCCCCAGTTTATTACAACATGCTCATGTACCTTGTTCCCCAGTGCACTCTGGGCCAAGAGTACTGTGGTAATGTAATGTTATTGGATCTTAAAGATATCACCTTGTAAGGATTTCCTGAATATGGTGGCAACATGGTAATCAAATGAGAAAAAGTTATCTATATATGCACCAAGGTATCCCCTACAGCTTTATGTGTCTGGAGAGGAATACTACTTATATATGCAATGGGAATTACTTTTTTGGCTAATGTCATTGCGCTGTACTTTTCTATATTTAGCTTGAAACCACTTTCAGTATATCAGGTATCTGCATATTCTAGCCCTTGTTGGAATAGTGTATTAGTGGATGGGGGAATAACAGTGCCTAGCTTGTAGTTATCAGCAGTTATTAGTAAACGTGGTCAGTCATACTTTTGAGATGTTGTCTCAGGTGTCTGCAAAATAAATTCCAAATAGGAGAGGGCCCCATCATTGATCTTGTAGTACCCAACTTTACAATATTTTGTTCAGGGAGGTTACAAGAAACTTTTATAACTTGAAATATGCTGGATAGCATATTTGCAATCCAACAGACAACTTAGGGGTTTAAATTAAGTTAGTCTAATTTTTCATTAATACTAGAATGGTGGATAGTATTAAAAGCCTTGCTCAGGTCACGGTAAGCATCATGTATAGAGTAACCACCACCCATAGCCTATGTAACTATTTCAAAGCAGTTTACTAGATTCAGAAAACATGATTTTCCTTCATAAATCCAAAACGCGTGGGGTCCAGATAAATTGTCTATGTCTGTACAGAGTTGGATACAGCACAAGGCGACCCAAGCAGCCCAGGGCCTAATGTTTGAGAGGGACCTTGGCCAAGCTTTAAAAAAAGTTTTATAAAAGTTTCATAGTGATCATCTTAAGGACAAAAAAACTGCTGCGACAGCCCCAGAAACCACAACATCAGGACATACAAGACAGACAGAAAAAAGTCCGGATGAAAGGAAGACATTAATACAGAACGTTTGAGTAATAGCACCACTTATGATTAGCAATGATTTCCTTCTGCATGCAGGTTGCAGTAGATTATGTCAATGCACACACAGGAGATATGCTTGTTAAAGTGCAGGTAGGTGTGTACACACGTGTGTGTGTGTGTGTGTGTGTGTGTGTGTGTGTGTGTGTGTGTGTGTGTGTGTGTGTGTGTGTGTGTCTGTGTGTTAGGGACACTGCCTAGTTAAGTGACTCCTCAAAGTCAAACCCTGAACCTTAACTCTTTGGAGACAAAAGCCTTAATTGTCCACACAAACTTCCAGACCTTCTTTATCTTTTTTTTTTACATCAGTGGTGCAACAGATAGCACACTTGTTTTGGTGCTGAAGGCTATGGGTTCTATTCCCACACCAGACAGACTGACTGCTGACACTGCAGTGCAGCATAAGGTGGTGCTGCACTCCTGACTGCATCCTCCCTTAATTGAGTTGTTAAACCGTGGTCCCATCTGCTTGAGGTGGTAATAGCTCCATTTGATGTAAAAGATCCTGTGGCACCTATCAAAGGGAGTAAGGAAAGTTTCCTGACACACACAAATGTCGCAGTATCAAACAAGGAATACAAGTTAATACAACCAGGAAGATGAATCAAAGAAAAAATGTATCTACGTATAGCATTAAAAATGAGTGCAGGGAGCCCAAGGTTTGAAAATAGCCTGGGGCCCAAAATACACAATCCACCACTGGTTAGATGCATTTTTAATGAATGTGAGTTTCAAGAGAAGAGAAGTTTACTGTCGCTCATGTTAAGTCTTTTCTTAATGTGATACTCTTTTGTTTTGTTTAGCAAATGACCATCTGTGTTTGTGTTATAAAATTTGAAATAAAAGCTTTAAATTAAATCCAAATATTTGCAGTCATTGTAAAAGCAAAGAAGAAAATAGTGTGCACACTGACAGGTTTGAATAGTATTTATGGTAACTGGGGGGCATAGCCAAGTAATAAAACACTGGAATGGCTATTGGTGGCCTGGGTCCATTATGTTGCCTTGGACCCCATTTGACCATGATCCAACTCTGTCTGTATGAATGAGCTCCGCTATGATATCCTTCATGCCTTTGCATGTAAGACAGATGAAGCTGGTAAGCATATAACTACCTGGGTGCACTGAGGGCCCACCCTTGTGTTGGGGAGTCACAGTTACTAATCTCCAGGCATCAGGCACAAACCCTGTGGATAGGCCAAGACTGAAAAGTTTAAGTAGAGGCTCATAGAGTGCATACTTGACACTAATGAAAATATAGCCCTGTATGTTATTTAGTCCCACAGAAGTACTATTCTCAGCTTTTGAAAGGATATCATATATAACGAAAGCTGCATCCCAGGTCTGTGTTCTTCAAAAGACACACCAAAATATATGTCTGTCAGGTGGAATCTCTGTTACCTAGTAGACTTGGTTAGAGTTACTTGTTTGTAACCAACAACAGTAGCAAAATAGAGAGATAATTCTGTATGTACTGTGTTATGCACTGTAAATGCTATTAAGAAGACATGTCAGCATACAGGAAACAAGTACAATATTACTGGTCATCACACTCAAGTGCTGCTCACCTGTGATGTTATTGACCACCCGTAATTACATTCAGTTATACATACCCAAAGTCATCTGTACTCAAACATCCCTTGGTCACTCTTTATGAGATCCCTGGACATTAAGACAAAAATGCCATTTCAAGCAACCTACAGATAGTATCCTTTTGTATCCTGTCTCTCAAATAATGAGACAGATCTGATGATTTGTCTCTGTCAAGGTTCTTTTTTCTTGTTCTGTTTCTGATGGGTCCAGCATAAGGGCAAGTCTGTCAATGATCAATCTGCCAGGTTTTTCTAGATTGTGAGCAAAGATTTTGAGTCATTCATAATCCACTTGACAAATAGGACTGCTTCTATACAGACTACCTATATTAGTGTATGTTAGTATATCAGCTAATTAAAATCACAAAATCTGACTTGCCTTCAAATGTTATTTTGACACTTTCCCCAAAATACTGTGTTGATTGTTATGGAGTTACTTGATGGGCACAAGAGACTTGTAGGTCAAAATTCTCAATCAAAAATCAAGGCACCTTTTACTCAGAAGAGCCATAACTATTTACTGAGGAAATTTAGAATTACAAAAGCCTGACAAGAAAAGTACAGGAAAACACCATATAGGGAGGAACAAAATCTTACAATTTTCAAAAAAGAAAGACCATGAAAATCAATGCTATCATCTTGATGAAAGCTTGCAGTGAATTTAAAAGCATTGCACTCATGTATTGACAGATGCCAATGCTCAGTGAAATGTGGATTTGTACTTTCATTATATTTCCATACAATCCTCATTTTATTTTCCCACAAAACAAGGAAGCACCCTTCCAAGGAACAAACATTTTGTATTAAAATATAATAAAAACAGTTATTACTCTCTTTCGTTACAATACTAAGAACTTATTCAGATTAGTTTCCAAAAACAAGTGTCACTTACGTGGAAGCAAAAAATAAATAATTTGATGAATAAAAAAAAATAGCTGACATGTTTTTTAAGGAACAGTCAAGGGGCAATTTGATTAGGGCTGCAAGGATGACATTTTGTTATGAGGACTTTGTAGGTGAAATAAGCAGAATCAAGAAGTTATGTACTCACCATAACGTTCGATGTATGTAGTCCATCTCGCCTCACATTCTTACCTGTGGGTTCGGAGCTGAATATCGGCTCCAACTCGGCTGACTTTTCTAGCTCGAAGTCTCTTATCGGCTGGGCTAAGCAGGTATCCCATGGTGCACTGCTCCATATCCCCAGATCTAGTTTGCTGTGAAAACTCATTCGTACCCCATGCATACGCAACATCCATGAAAAAGAATAAGCCAAGTAAGGGAACTCTGCAGATGAACACCCTAATCTCCAAATCCTCCAGGAAGGGGGAAGGTGGGAGGGTAAGTAAGAATGTGAGGCAAGATGGACTACATACATCAAACGTTATGGTGAGTACATAACTTCTTGATGTTATGTAGTCCTATCTCGCCTACATTCTTACCCGTGGGACAGCATATCCCTAGCACCTACATCCTGGGTGGCTCATAGGAAAATACCCCTGAGAACTGTGGAGCCAAAGGACGATCTGCCCCTAGAAACCACATCCAATTTGTAATGAGAAACAAATGTGTAAGGAGAAGCCCAAGTAGCTGCAGCACATATATCATCCATTGACAATCTGGCCTGACAGGCTGTAGATGTAGAGACAGCCCAAGTAGAGTGAGCCTTGACCGGAAATGGCAGATCTTTTCCTCCTGCTTGGTAGATGAAAGAGATACAACTAGATATCCATCTGGATAGGGTGACCTTGGAGACCGGGGACCCCATTCTCTTTTCCAAAAAGGAAACAAAAAGTTGATCAGACTTCTGGAGATCTTTTGTCCGGTGTAGATAGAAGCGTAATTGTCTGTGTACATCCAGCTGATGAAATCTAAATTCTGCCTTGTTCAAAAAGTGAGGAAAGAACACAGGCATCTCAATGGATTGCTTAAGATTAGACACGGAAACCACTTTAGGAAGGAACGAAGGGTTTGGTCTAAGAGAAACCCTGTCCTTATGGAAAATTAAGTATGGAGGTTTGATGGAGAGGGCTTGAATTTCTGAAACTTGCCTTGCAGTAGGGATTGCTGTTAGGAAGGCTGTTTTCCAGGTCAAGAATTTCAATTCACAGGTAGCTGCAGGCTCGAAAGGTGGTAACGTAAGGGCTTGTAGAACAAAATTGAGATCCCAGGGCATGATCAGTTCGGAAACCGGGGGATGGAGCAACAGAGTACCCTTCAGGAAAGCCTTGCATAATCTATGAGCCATGAGACTAGGCTCATTAACGACATGACAATTAGAGATAGCTGCCAAATGAACTTTGATGGTAGCTGATGCGGAACCCTGATGGAAAAGCATAGACAAAAACTCCAAGACTGAAGCGATTTGAGCTGTGTAAGGATCAATGCCTCGGGTATGCGCCCAGATAGAAAACCTCTTCCATTTACTAGAATAAATCTTTCTAGTAGATGGTTTATGAGAGGACGATAAAATATGAACCACTTCTGGTGAGAATTTATGAAGTCTAACTAACGATGGAAGTGGAGTAACCAGGCTATCAACCGAACGGTCATCAGGGAGGGGTGGAACTGTCCTGACATGTGTGTCAGTAAGTCTGGTTGAGGGTCCAGAATCCAAGGAGTGTCCACAATGTATGGCTGAAGAAAGGGGAACCAGACTTGGTGAGGCCAGTGTGGAGCAATCAGAATCATTCTGCTTCCCCAGGATTGAGCTTTCTGAACCACCTTTGACAGCAAAGGAAATGGAGGGAAAGCATAAGGCAGACCGGAGGGCCAATAGTGAACCAGAGTGTCCCTGGGTGACTCCCCATGTAGGGGGATCAGCGTGAAGTAGTTGCTGCATTTGGCATTGAGGGGACTGGCGAAAAGGTCACAGTAAGGCTGACCCCATCTGCTGAAGATTCACTCTGCAATCAGGCGATTTAGGGACCACTCGTAAGGCATCAGAATAGCTCTGCTTATCCTGTCCCCAATCACGTTGGACTTCCCCGGAATGTGCGTTGCCACCAGAAACCATTGGGAAGATACTGCCCACTGCCACACTTGCATGGCCTCTCTGCACAGAGGGTAAGACCTGGTTCTGCCTTGATTGTTTAGATACCACACTACAGACATGTTGTCCAAGTGTATTGCAATCGTCCCTAGAGGTAGAACACTCTGAAGTGCCTGCAACGCTAATAGCACTTCTCTCATCTCTGACGTTTATATGCAGATGTATCTTGTGCTCTTGCCACATGCCTTGAACTGTCCTGCCAAGATAATGCTCCCCTCACCCCATCTGGGAGGCATCCATGGTCACCGTGGCAACCGGGATGGGTGGAACGAAGGGCCTTCCCCTGTCCAAATTGTTGGTGCAAAGCCACCAACCGAGGTCTTGCTTGCATCTGTCCGTGAGCAAAATGGAGCGAGAAAGTGGAAATCTTTGGAGAGACCATTGAACAAAGAGGAGCCATTGGAGAATTCTCATGTGCAATCTCGCTAGAGGGACCAACATGATTGTTGCTGCCATGGTCCCTAGGAGTTGGAGAACCCATCTTGCCTTCGCTTTCCTCAGGGGCATCAGCATGTGTATCTGTTGTTGTAAGGCTCTGATCCTCTCCTGCTGTAAAAATGCTCGCATTCGAATGATGTCTAATTCTGCTCCTATAAAGGTGACACACTGCGAGGGCAATAAAGCAGATTTTTCCCAATTTATTGTTATACCCAACTGGTGACATAGAGTGATGGTAGCGTCCCTGGTTTGAACTAGTTAATGCCTGGTGGAGGCGGTAAGGAGCCAGTCATCCAGATACGGAAACACTTGGAATCCATGACGTCTCAAGTGAGCCGCCACCACCACCATACACTTGGTGAACACCCTGGGGGCTGTGGTGAGACCAAAGGGCAGGGCTTGAAACTGGAAATGACTGTCTCTCAGCCAGAAGCGTAGGTGACTCCTGGATGCCCTGTCCATTTTCACATGGTAGTAAGCATCCTTGAGGTTGATGGAGCACATCCATACCTCCTCTCCCAACAATGGGAAAATCGATTGCAGTGTGACCATACAGAACTTGGACTTCTGTACATAGTTGTTCAGTTGGCTGAGATCTAGTATGGGTCTCAGGTCCCCTGTTCTTTTTGGCACCAAAAAGAATCTTGAGTAAGTCCCTAATCCGATTTGGTCTGAGGGGACATGCTGGATGGCTCCTTTTCCTAGCAGCTTTGAAATCTTTGAGGCTGCTTGATCCCTTTGACTGGGTGGAACATCTGGGATTTTTCTGAATGAAGGGGGGGGTCTGATGCAAATGGAATGAGATAACCTCCGGAAATTATCCGTAATACCCAGCGGTCCCGGGTGATGCTTTCCCAGGCTTCCGGATATAACAAAATTCGACCCCCGACTGGCTCTGGATAAGCACAGCTGGGCACTCCCTCAGGAACGAGAGTAGGGAGAGACATGAAAGGAATCACGGTCTCCCAAATTGCGGGGGCCCCCTCTGCCTCTAGGGCGGCATCTCCCTGAATAACCCCCCCTCCTCAGCCTCTGGACGGGGCCTCACCTTGTGCGGCAGGAAAAAAACTCTGTGATTTTTTGAACCACATCCCCCCCCCCCTGCTGGGCCTTGGGGTAAGGCCTAGAGGGAAGGGAATAACGGACCCCTACGGCAGACAGGGTCTTTCCCTCTTGCTCGCATCTGGTGAGGGTGTCTTTCACTTTGGTCCCAAACAAAAGGGGGCATCAGTGAAGGAAGACTTGAAGGCCACCACAAAGTGACACAGGCGCAGCCAGGCTTGCCTTCTAAGGGTGACCCCTGAGCTTGCTGCCCTACTCGCTCCCTCGGCTGCATACAAAATGAGCCGCATGGATGAGTTAACTATGGAATTGAGGGTAGAGACCTGGGCGTTAACCATCTGAGCCACCTCCTCAGGAACGTTACCCACAAGAGTATCTCCTAACTCTTTGAGGAGATCTCTCTGGAGCCGAGTGAAGTGAGACAGGTAATTCAGCGACTGTAAGGTAAAGGTTGCTAATGAGAGGGTATGCTTCCCGTACTGGTTCATGGTCCTAGACTCCTTGTTAGAAGGATGGACAGGGGAAGAGGACTCTGCGACTTCCTTCTGAGTGGCAGACGCCACCACCTTGGCATCAACAGGGACTCCTTTAGACAGAAACTCTTTGCCCTGGGGGGTGGAAAGAAACTTGTTGGGACACCTGGGCACGGGCTCCATGGAATCAGGGTTTTCCCACACTCTTCGACATATCAGATCAAGGAACTCGTCGAAGGGTGGAGGCAGATGGCTGAGCACCAAAAGCCCTAAGGAATACTGACTCCTCTTCGGAAGGGGCTTTGGACGGCCAGTCATCTCTTTGTTTCAGTATCTCCAGGATGTTGGAGAAGGAAACATCATCAGAAGATGACTTGGGGGACCCTTCCGATTCCTTGAGGTCAGTATCAGAGGTGAGAGACTCATCCTGGGAGTCTATGTGCTTCCTCTTGCACGTTTTCTTTCTAGGGAGCTCCTTAGCCACAAACTCTGAGGGGCCCTCAGAAACTTTGGGACCACTCGTGGGGGTAACTCTAGGCCCTGGTGCCCTTGCTGTCCATGGACAGACGGTGATCAGAGGCCCTCACCGGAGTGGTGGGGGACAGAGTGACCGACCCACCTGATGTAGCTGATGATGTGGCCAGCACGGTCCGCATAGCCTTGAAGGCAGCCCCCCCCCCCGAATCCGAGGAGTGACCAGCCCTTGAAGCCATGATGGGAGGTCAGAGTTCCCCAAGCCAAGGTGCCGAGAGAAAGACTCGGAACCGAAATAAGCCCAGAGATGTCCCTCTCGGGCCCGACCGAAGAATCCCGAATCCCAAACCCTGAGGACAGAGCCGACGGGGTCGGAGCCAATGTCGGTACCGATGGAGCCAAAGGGGCCACCGGAGCAGACATAGGAACATCACATGACAAAGTACACTCCGGCTCCGAAGACAGAGATGTGCTCAGAGGAGCAATGATTGAAGACTGAGTTGAGACAGGCTCCGGAGCCGAATGGGCAGGAGTCAAAAATAATTTTGCCAAAACCGGTGACTGTAGGAGCCTCTGGACCACCATATCAACATCCACATCAGAAAGGATCCTGGAGGATTTGGTGGACAGGGAGGGAGATTGAGATCTCCTCTTGGGAGAGATGGGTCTGAGACTGGGCGATTGGCTCCAAAGAGGTTCCAATATAATAGGAGCCGCCGCCGGTTCCATCAACACCAACACCTCCTGCGGCCCCAAGGACAGTGGAGTTGAGGAGGTCGATGCAACTTTTGTAACTTTATCCAGAGGCTCTGATGAAGCTGATGGAGCTGGAGATCTCTTTTTTGGCTTGGATGATTTAGACTTAGCACTGGGAGAAGAATCTATGGCCTCTTCGAAAGAGGGTTTCAAGAGTCCCTTTAGGATCAGCTTATTCTTTCTCTCTTGGAGCACTCTGGGACTGAACTCTCCTGCAGATGAATAGCTCCCAGGCAATAGACACAAATAAAATGCCCATCGGTGATGGACATTTTGTACCCACATTTTGAGCACTTTTTGAAACCGGAAGGTTTGTGCTCTTTGGAATCCTTAGACATATTCACACAAAAAAACACCAACAATGCAACGCAAGAGAAGTCTGACAGGAAACCTACAGACACTCATCACAAAAAATGCGGGAAACAGTTAAAGGTGAAAGTACACACTCTCTAGGAGACACACTGAGACCAACTAAGCCCAGAACCCTCTAACTAAATGGTTAAAGACTACCAGAACAGAAAATCAAACCTCTAATTTAAACGGTTTGATAACAGACAGGACGAAAGGACTAGGTCCTCTAACTGAAATGGGCCTAGCTCGAGGTATCAGTTATTGGGATACCACAAAACCAACACACTACCACAAGTCTAAACAACACAAAAGACAATAGCTATGAAAATAGCTTTTTGATTCAAAACAATAACTTTCTTAAGACAAGAAGAAAGCTACTTAGCCACAGCCAAGAGCGAGACCACGTCTGAGCTACACGAGCGGCAAACGAGATCTGGGGATATGGAGCAGTGCACCATGGGATACCTGCTTAGCCCAGCCAATAAGAGATTTCGAGCTAGAAAAGTCGGCTGAGTCAGAGCTGATATTCGGCTCCGAACCCACGGGTAAGAATGTAGGTGAGATAGGACTACATAACATCAAGGAATTCTATTTACAGAGGGGTTACTCAGCCCAACTGTTGAGTGGGGTGATGATCGAGGTTCTGTATTTGATACTAAATTCACCCCTTGTTGGGAGAGAAGCTGGGATTGTACCAGCCTTTGATATTGAAAACAATGATGTTGATTATAATAGGACTTTTATTATGAAGTTTAACCAAGACACCAGCAAGAATCAGACGATTGTTTCCAAATATTGCAGCACTTTTTTCTAAAATGCCCAAGATTTTAGATATTTTCTCAAGGCCACCTATTTTTATGCATAAAAGAGGAGACAAAATGTTAAGGACATCCTAGAAAAAGGGAATAAAGGTAAGATGGCTAGAGAGAATAGAAGACTTAAAGGAACAAACACGTGGTATGTGCAGACAGTGTGCCTATGTAACTGATGGGGACCTACTAGAAATTCTCAAGACTGAGAGGGACTTAAACTCACAAATAGTTTAATAGTTCCTCTGCTGGTGTTTTTTATCTAACTTATTATAAAGTATGTTTCTCACATTATGTTGGCAAAACTGAGAGGACAATCAGGAAGGGAATCTATTAGCACAGTAATGACATAAGAAAGGGGCTGGAGATGAATGCAATATATAGGTGATTAAGTTTTATCTATTGTTGAATATTTTTTATAAGGTTTTATATATAATTGTTAGAATATTATTTATTGGTCAATGTGAATTTATATTTATTGAAATTAAGTCATGTCAGTCATGGTCCTAATCACCAATCGATATGGAGCGATTCATTTAAATAGTGTTTTTGATACCTTGATTTAGTCTTGATGATTGAGATGAAAGCGGTAAACTCTTTGGTTTAATAAAGGAATATTTATGGAGAAGATTTAGTTGTTATTGTCTACCTGGGTCTTCGCCCCTAAAGGTTATGTGATAGCTCATAGAAGAAGCTTGATCATTTTTTTTAGTGTCGTCAGAAATGAGTTAGTTTCACACAGATCTGAAATCAGATGGCACAAAGCTCAATATTGTAGGTACTGCAATGAAGTATGCAGCATAGCTGGCTTTAGGCATAGGCCAATTAGGCAGCTGCCTAGGGTGCCGCTCTAGCAGGGTGGCGTTTACAGTAATCTAGTTGGTGTGGGTAGACCAGGATGCGGGCACCAAGTGGAGTTGGGGAGGGTGCTGTGGACACCTTTTGCCGAGGGCACCAGTTGAACAAAGGCCATTCCTGGTATGCGGTTACACCTTACTCTGTCATGCATACTATCTGCTTGTTAAAAAAAAACTTAATTTTATTGTTTTCTTTTTCAGAATCATTAAGCTAATCACTACCCATTAATATGTTCCATTTTAAGGCACAAATCTACACGTTAACTTATTAAGATCCCACTCAAGATGCCTTTAGTTTTAGGCTGGCCTGTCAATAGTTACAAATTATCAGGCCATATCTTCTCCATCCTAGGTCATAATGCATGAGCTTACCCTCTGACCAGCATCTGGAAATCAGCAACTCTTCTTTCCTTTCTTCAAACTGGCATCAGAATGGTCCTGCTTCTTTCCCCCACTAGCCCTTCTTCTAAGCATCTCATCATTTGAGTACTAGAAAAATGAAAACAAAATGTATAATTTAGCATTTGCGTTAACTTTAGTTTCAGTTACTGTACCTCCAAATGTATACTTGTATAATCTATTCCAATCATTGCCCTAACATTTTCTACAAATTTAAATTAAGCTCTGCTTATACATTTTCTGCTAATTTTATATATGACACATTTATATATGCTCTGTACACTTCAGTTGGGTTGGGAGGGTGTCTTAATGGCTAAGGTGTTTGCCTTACAAACACAAGGTGCAGGGTTTGAGTCTCACAAGGGATAATTGGCTAGGCTTAAAATGGCTTGCAAGGGCAGTTAGCTTAGTACTAAAACTATGAACCTAAAACTATACATCCCTGTGAACTCTGCCTAAGTTTTGTATATTTTTGCTGTCATGTTGTGGCTAAAATGGGTCTATCGGACTCACTTCATTAGTCTGGTTAAAAGAAAAACAGTAAATAAATAATAAAATGTATTTACATGGATTTATGAGAAAATATGCCACATTAAATAATGACTCAAAAACCCAGCCACTGGGGATGCACAAGCCAGTGCATTTCTTTGTGCCGGTCCCAAGCCCGGATAAATGGGGAAGGTTGCGTCAGGAAGGGCATCCGGCATAAAACTTTGCCAAATGATTTCATGCAGACACCAATAAACATTTTTATACTGGATTGGTCGAGGCCCGGGTTAACAATGACCGCCACCAGTACTGTTAGCCTACAGGGTGCTGGCGGAAATTGGGCTACTGTTGGCCGAAAGAGGAGAAGAGGTGGAAGACATGGCCGAAGGCAGGAAGAGAGGAGAAAGGCTAGAACTGTGGTAGTGAGGGTCGGAACTCTGAATGTTGGCAGTATGACTGGTATAGGGAGAGAGCTAGCTGATATGATGGACAGAAGGAATGTTGGTATATTGTGTGTGCAAGAGACCAGATGGAAGGGGAGTAAGGCTAGGTGTATCGGAGGTGGGTTCAAATTGTTTTATCATGGTGTGAATGGGAGGAGAAATGGCGTAGGAGTTATCCTGAAGGAACAGTATGCTGAGAGTGTTTTGAAGGTGAAAATAGTGTCGGATAGAGTGATGTTTGTGAAGCTGGAAATTGATGGTATAACGATGAATGCTGTTAGTGCATATGCTCCACAAGTTGGGTGTGCAATGGATGAGAAAGAAATTTTTTGGAGTCAATTGGATGAAGTGGTGATGACTGTACCCAAGGGTGAGAGAGTGGTGATTAAAGCAGATTTCAATGGGCATGTTGGTGAAGGGAACAGAGGGGATGAGGAAGTGATGGGTAGGTATGGTGTTAAACAAAGGAATGCAGAAGGTCAGATGGTAGGGGATTTTGCAAAAAGGATGGACATGGCTGTGGTGAATATGTATTTTAAACGTATTTTAACAAGAGGGAGGAGCATAGGGTGACATACAAGAGTGGAGGAAGATGCACACAGGTGGATTATATCTTATGTAGGAGGGCCAGTTTGAAGGAGATTGGAGACTGTAAAGTGGTGACCGAAGAAAGTGTTGTTAGGCAGCATAGGATGGTGGTTTGTAGGATGACATTGGTGATCAAGAAGAGGAGGAGGAGTGTGAGGGCAGCACCAAGGATCAAATGGTGGAAATTGAAAAAGGGTAATTGTGAGGTGGAGTTCAGGGATTAGTTAAGGTAGGCACCGAGTGGCAGTGAAGAGTTACCAAATAGCTGGGTAACTACAGCACAACTGGTAATGGAGACGGCTAGAAAGGTGCATGGTATCACATCTGGACAGAGGAAGGATGACAAGGAGACATGGTGGTGGAATGAGGAAGTACAGGAGAGTATACAGAGAAAGAGGCTGGCAAAGAAGAAGTGGGAATGTCAGAGAGATGAAGAAAGTAGACAGGAGTATAAGGAGATGAGGTGCATGTCAAAGAGAGAGGTGGTGAAGGCTAAGGATAAGGCATATGAAGAGTTGTATGAAAGGTTGGACACTAAGGAGGGAGAAAAGGACCAGTACCGATTGGCTGGACAGAGGGACCAAGCTAGGAAAGACATGCAGCAGGTAAATGTGATAAAGGATAATGTGGGAAACATACTCACAAGTGAGGAGAGTGTGTTGAGGAGATGGAAAGAGTACTTTGAGGGGTTGATGAATGAAGAGAATGAGAGGGAGAGAAGGTTGGATGATGTAGGGATAGTGAATCATGAAGTACAATGGATTAGCAAGGAGGAAGTAAGGACAGCTATGAAGAGAATGAAGAATGGAAAGGCTGTTGGCCCAGATGACATACCTGTGGAAGCATGGAGGTGTTTAAGTGAAATGGCAGTGGAGTTTTTAACTAGATTGTTTAATGAAATCTTGGAAAGTGAGAGCATGCCTGAGGAATGGAGAAAAAGTGTTTTGGTACCTCTTTTTAAGAATAAGGGTGATGTGCAGAGCTGTAGTAACTAAAGAGGGATTAAATTGATCATTCACAGCATGAAGTTATGGGAAAGAGTAGTGGAAGCAAGGTTAAGAAGGGTCATGATGATTAGTGATCAGCAGTATAGTTTAATGTTGGGAAAGAGCACTACAGATCCGATGTTTGCTCTGAGAGTGTTGATGGAAAAGTACAGAGAATGTCAGGAGTTGCATTGTGTTTTTGTAGACTTAGAGAAAGCATATGACAGAGTGCCTAGAGAGGAGTTGTGGTATTGTATGAGGAAGTCAGGAGTGTCAGAGAAGTATGTAACAGTGGTACAAGATATGTATGAGGGTAGTGTGACAGCGGTGAGGTCTGCGGTGGGAGTGACGGATGCATTTAACGTGGAGGTGGGGTTACATCAAGGATCAGCTCTGAGCCCTTTCTTATTTGCAGTGGTGATGGACAGGTTGACAGACGAGATCAGACAGGAGTCCCCGTGGACTATGATGTTTGCAGATGACATTGTGATCTGTAGTGAGAGTAGGGAACAGGTGGAGGAGACCCTGGAGAGATGGAGATATGCTCTAGAGAGAAGAGGAATGAAGGTCAGCAGGAATAAGACAAAATATATGTGTGTGAATGAGAGGGAGGATAGAGGAATGGTGAGGATGCAAGGAGTAGAGGTGGTGAAGGTGGATGAGTTTAAATACTTGGGGTCAATAGTTCAGAGTAATGGTGAGTGTGGAAGAGAGGTGAAGAAGAGAGTACAGGTGGGATGGAGTGGGTGAAGAAGTGTGTCAGGAGTGATTTGTGACAGACAAGTACCTGTAAGAGTGAAAGGGAAGGTCTACAAGAGGGTAGTGAGACCAGCTATGTTATATGGGTTGGAGACAGTGGCATTGACAAAAAGGCAGGAGTTTGAGCTGGATGTGGCAGAATTAAAGATGTGAAGATTTGCACTGGGTGTGATGAGGATAGACAGGATTAGGAATAAGTACATTAGAGGGTCAGCCCAGGTTGGAAGGATTGGACACAAAGCCAGAGAGGCACGATTACGTTGGTTTGGACATGTGCTGAGGAGGGATGCTGAGTATATTGGGAAAAAAGATGCTAAGGATGAAGCTACCAGGAAACAGGAAAAGAGGAAGGCCTAAGATAAGGTTTATAGATGTGGTGAGAGAGGACATGCAGGTGGGTGGTGACACAGCAAGATGCAGAGGACAGGAAGAAATGGAAACAGGTGATCTGCTGTGGCTACCCCTAACGGGAACAGCCGAAAGAAGATGATGATGAAATAATGACTCAAAACTTTACAATGAAAATATGAAATCATAAGCACAAACTGTCAAACAGAATAAACATGCACAGACACAGCAGACTATGTTTATAGGGAGATTTTACCTCGTGCATGTCCCAATGTGGGACTCTTGCCAGACATCCCTTTTCTCTAAATATATTTCCTCTAATGTACAAATTCAAGGTAAAGGGACACTTTTCCTTTTACTCCAAGTGCCCTGACCTTGTAGACATCATGAATTTCAGTTTCAAGCTATTTCGCAGTTAACACAAAAGTTGTGACAATAATTATTTTTGCTTAAAGATGGACAACACTATGTGTTGACATAATAGGCACAACAAAATTTAGTGCTCCCATTTGTAGCTTTACTGGAATACAACAAAGGACACCTAAAGGTGTGTCCAGGCACTAGTAAAAGGATTTCAACAGGATAAAAACACGCTCCATCTCCGATGCTGTTTCTCTGTGTGACAAGATAGTTTACATATCTGTTGCATCTAGTGTTTCTGTATGGCTGCTGCCTGGCAAAGTGACAGTAGTTACCTTGAGGGTGAAAATTCTCACTGTGGATATGTTGCCTTTGCATGCATGCAAGATGTATCATGCTTGTTGCACAGAGTTTAGATAGGATATTCTGTGCTTTACTCAAGAAACTATAAGTCTGCCACTCATCTCCTGATTAAGTGGATTGAGTGAGTGTTAAGAGTTTTCTTGATTCTGATGTGGATTCAGTGAGTGCTAGGAGTTTGTTTGATTCTGATGTGGATTCAGCGAGGGCTAGGAGTTTGCTTGATTCTGATGTGGATTCAGCGAGGGCTAGGAGTTTGCTTGATTCTGATGTGGATTCAACGAGGGCTAGGAGTTTGCTTGATTCTGATGTGGATTCAGCGAGGGCTAGGAGTTTGCTTGATTCTGATGTGGATTCAACGAGGGCTAGGAGTTTGCTTGATTCTGATGTGGATTCAGCGAGGGCTAGGAGTTTGCTTGATTCTGATGTGGATTCAGCGAGTGCTAGGAGTTTACATGATTCTGATATGGATTAAGTGAGGGTTAGGAGTTTGCTTGATTCTGATGTGGATTCAGCGAGGGCTAGGAGTTTGCTTGATTCTGATGTGGATTCAGCAAGGGCTAGGAGTTTGCTTGATTCTGATGTGGATTCAGCGAGGGCTAGGAGTTTGCTTGATTCTGATGTGGATTCAGCGAGGGCTAGGAGTTTGCTTGATTCTGATGTGGATTCAGCGAGGGCTAGGAGTTTGCTTGATTCTGATGTGGATTCAGCGAGGGCTAGGAGTTTACATGATTCTGATGTGGATTCAGCGAGGGCTAGGAGTTTGCTTGATTCTGATGTGGATTCAGCGAGGGCTAGGAGTTTGCTTGATTCTGATGTGGATTCAGCGAGGGCTAGGAGTTTGCTTGATTCTGATGTGGATTCAGCGAGGGCTAGGAGTTTGCTTGATTCTGATGTGGATTCAGCGAGGGCTAGGAGTTTGCTTGATTCTGATGTGGATTCAGCGAGTGCTAGGAGTTTACATGATTCTGATGTGGATGCAGCGAGGGCTAGGAGTTTGCTTGATTCTGATATGGATTCAGCGAGGGCTAGGAGTTTGCTTGATACTCATGCTTTCATCATACTGTGGCTTTGCTTACCCTTTAGCTCACATTGATAAAAATACTAATCAACACATTTTCTAGATGTGTGTATCTGTTTTGGTATATTTTACACTAATACTGGTTGTAACTAGTTATCAGACTGTGGATGGTAATTCATTACCAAAACGAAGCAGAAATTCCTTAAGATTCCAAGAGCAGGATAAGTTGTTTCTTGCACTTATTTCATTGAATTGCACTTCTGTATCACTTATAATTGTGCTATACAGTTAATCTACTACATTTTGCAATGTTATAAAGCTAGTAGCTGTAATACTTTCCCAACCCCCCCTCACTGTTGTCGTGGTGTTCTTATACTTGGTGGCTTTGCAGTTGCCCGCCCATACTGTATATTTGATCTGACACTCCTCCCAGTCTAGTGTCATTAGTTCATTCAGTCTTATAGAGAACATTTGTGAAGGCCAACCCACTAACATTCTTAACCTTGAATTAATTTCTGCTCCAGCTTTCTCTATTTCCACTTTACTGAAAAAAAAATTCTAAGCTTGTTTCCCTCTTTTCCTGTAACAAGTCTAGTCCAGATACAGATTTTCTATAGTCACGACTGTTTGTAAGCTCCTGAGCCCCCCCACTTAACTAGGGTTAAACTATTCCTGGCACCATAAAGTCTGCTCTCCAAATTTTCCCTTGCAACTAACCAACTTTTTAGTTTTAGCACTCAAATCTGTTTCTTTGAGCTCAGCACTTGTTCAGAACCCGTAAGCACTAAATAAGCTACAAATTACTACAGCACTCAACTTTTCTCACTTGTCTAGAGGAAAATAGTTTTTAGTACTTAATAAATAAGCACCTATCTAGGCATGTCTAAAGGTCAGCTCCCGTGTTTTCTCCTGTCTACCTGATGAATCTGGGCATCTTGGGGCAATGCAGCAATTGCCTCATGTACACAGACAACGCACTCCTCCTACCACCCACCACTACAGCTTGTCAGAGGTGCACTTGTATAGCCAAGCTGGAAGCAAAGCTCTATTCACCGAAGACTGGACTAGACAGTCAAGGAGAGAAGGT
Organism: Protopterus annectens; assembly: GCF_019279795.1. Taxonomy (NCBI): domain Eukaryota; kingdom Metazoa; phylum Chordata; order Ceratodontiformes; family Protopteridae; genus Protopterus; species Protopterus annectens. Next base: position 523,032,251 of record NC_056749.1, on the reverse strand, counting down.
AAACACTTGCACCACACCACACTCATCACATAGCCCCCAAAACCTACACCACCAAAACACACACATAGAAGCACAAAACACAAGCCTACATTCACGGAGGGTCTCAATAAAAATCTGCCCAAACAACCCAGACCTCCAAAGCAGAAATGCAAGCAACCTCCACCCCCCCAACACAACTCAAATGACACATAGCCCACAAACTCAGTGTGCCACTGAACTACAGCCCATAAGGCATAATGTACCCAACACTCTAGTCATAGGTGACACTATAGTCAGGCACTCTGATGTTCCACTCACCAGGCTAAACAAGGAAAAAGTTACTGTCAGCTGCCTGTCGGGTGCCAGGATCCGCCACATAATGCACGCACTCAGGTCACTCCACAACAAGTACAAATATGACTCTGTCATTGTTCATGTTGGTGTGAATGACCTGAGACGTACCTCCTTGGACTACATGAAAAGAGACATGGAGGAGCTCTTCAATCTTGTAGCACAGGCAGGTATGATCCTAGCCCTGAGTAGCATCCTGCCATCACCCAGAATGATACCACAGTACAAGGACAAAATGATTGACTTCAACAACTGGCTAAGCTTCTGGTGTCATTTTAAGGAAATCTAGTATCTGTCTGCCTGGGATGACATGATTGACAGACCATGATGCTTTGCCAGAGATGGCCTACACCTGCTACCCTTGGGATTCCGGATACTGGCAAAGGATCTTGCCACCCCTATAGTGCCTTTTTTAGGCAAGGTTCAAATGACAAATTCACCACCATAACAGGTACAAGCAAGCAAAATCTGAGGGTAATGCTACTCAATGCTAGAAGTCTAAACCTCAAAATGCACTCACTCGAGGCACTCCTTAAAATGGAGAACATCTGTGCAGTGACAGAAAACTGGTTCAAAGCTCCAGAGAGCACCCCTGCATTACCAGGCTATAATTCATACCACACCTTTTGGCCACCTAACCCAGACCGAAACACCTAAGGTGGAGGCGTGTCCATATTTATTAAGGATATCCACACCTCAAAGCTAGTTGCTCAGCATAATGCATCTGAGATTATCCAGTTCAACTAACTCAGGAAAGACCGCAATCCAGATTGTAGCTTGCTACAGACCTTCGACCATGCCCTAGGATTCCCACTCCTCTTTTCTTGATACACTGGAAAATATTAGGGTACAACCCAACACCCTAATAATGGGTGAGTTCAACTACCCCACTATTAACTGGGAAAACTATTCATTTACCAACTCTTTTGCTCAACATTTTCTGGAATTCATAAATTCCAACACCTTGGATCAACTAATTCACACCCACACCAGGGGCAGCAATATCCTAGACCTGGTCATCATCAACATGGGCGACTGGTGTTCCACGCCAGAGGTCAATTCCTTGTTGGTCAAATCCGACCACAAGCTAATCACCATAGACATCCACATCCTGCCCCCACCCCCCATTAGAAAACAACCGTAAAAAATTTCTCCAAAGCCAATTTCACACTTCTTAAGACAGAAGTGGCACACATCACGACACCCATGCAGACAATAGAGGTACGACTGATGAATCCTACACAAATGCACTTTATAAGCACTTACATGAGTGCATGGATTGTGCTATCCCTAACGGAACAAAGATGCTATCTTCCAAAAAAGGAAGCCAATCTGGTGGTCTTCTACCATAAACAAATTCTACAACAAAAGAAAGAAACTGTTGCAAAAAAAGAGTAAAATCCCATGATTGGAGGAACTCCCTGGTCAGCCTCAGTAAGAAGCGGAGATCCCTCCTAAAATCCTTCAAAGCTAGTTATGAAAACAAAATTGCCATTGCTTCTAAAAACAACCACAAAGCATTCTTTATCTATGTCAAGAATCTCAATGGCAACACTCAGATCTGCTCTGAGTTACAGCACAATGGCACTAAATATACAGAGCCAACTGATATTGCCAACATCCTGGCAGATGGGTTCAGTGCTAACTTTACCCCACTCTCACACCCTAAAGGGCCTATCTTTATACCAGAAGAATGCAAAGTTCTTGTAATCACGGCTGGACAGGTAAAAACCTCACTCTCCAAAGCCAAGAACAAAGCATCCATGGGACCTGACAACATCCCAGGACTGCCTTCTACATGAACTACAGAATGAACTGGCACCCCACCCAAGTACCATGTTCAGTCATAGCCTCACCTCAGGCTTTGTGCCCATTGAATGGTGCACCGCAATGGTTATCCCACTCCACAAAAGGGGAGCCATGACAGACCCTGGGAACTACAGCCTCATTAGCCTGACGAGCCTGGTCTGCAAAGGCCATTGAACATATCATCATGGAACTCATAAACAAAGACATTGGAGATCTCCACTCTGGACCCCACACAGTTCAGGTTTGTAAAAGGCAGATCATGTCTCCTAAACCTGATAGACTTCTTTGAAGCAGTCACCAAAGTCATATAGGAGGGTAAGGTGGATCACACAGCCTGTCTAGATTTTGCCAAGGCATTCAACACCATTCCCCACTCTGGAATTATAGATAAACTCATTAAACTAGGTATAAATCCTTATGTCACAAGATGGGTTGCCAACTGGCTTACTGAAAGAACCCACACTGTGAAAGTAGCAGACTCCAAATCAGACTTCAGACCAGTGACAAGTGGAGTACCACAGGGTTCAGTCCTGGGTCCTCTCCTGTTTGGTATCTATTTCTCTGAAATACAGACTAACACAGAAGGTCTTTAGCTAACTAAGTTCACAGATGACTGCAAACTAGGAGCCATAATTGAAACTCCTAATGATGTGGACATCCTACAAAAGGGCCTCACCTAGACAGATGCCTGGTGTCAAATCCATGGCCTTAAGCTCAATGCCAAAAAGTGCATTGTCATCCCCTTTGGTAAAAACTCTGTACCCATGAACTACCGCATAGGCAGTAGTCTACTTAACACCGAAAGTGTGATAAGAGACCTTGGGACACAGGTGGACAGTAGTCTTTCCTTTGATAATCACATTGCCACAGTGGTCAGGAAATCCCTCTATGTGGCACACCTCATCACAAAAGGTTTCTCATCCAGAAAAAGAGAGGTCATTGTTCCCCTCTACTCAACACTCATTAGACCCATTATAGATTAAAACCCCCCTTTTGGTATGTACCTCACAGGACATCTACAACAACTGGAAAGTCCGCAGAAATACCTCTCAAAGAGGATTACTGGCCTCAAACAGATGCCCTACGCTCACTGTCTCAAAAAACTCCAGCTTTATTCCGTTGCATATCGCCTACTCAGAGGCAATCTCTGCCTAACATACAAAGCTACGTCAAACCCAGAGCTGATAGACATGCTCCACTTAAAGAAATCCCAATCCCTCCTAGCTACATGCTCTAGGGACTTAAACCTTGTCACCACAATAAACAGAACATGCTGGGGGGATAGATTCCTGTCCCAGAGACTTCCCATACTCTGGAACAGACTACCTATCTATGTCAAACTAGGTCTGATTAAGTTAACACTTGTTTAACGAAAGCGCTCACATTTTATTTATTTTTCTTGTGGATTTTTATCATTAAATACACCTTTGGTTTATCATCACCTGAGTGATTTGTGCCTGTGAAACTCTGCCTGCCAGCATTTTTATTTATTTAGTTTGTTTTGCTGCTTCTGTTTTTTTACCTATCTATGTCAAACAGAGCTCCCCATTAGCACTCTTCAAGAAAAATCTTGATGATTGGATGGAAATAGGAAATTCACCCCAGGGATCACTTCTGTGGCTCTGCTTGACAGGGGCACAAGAAAATAATTTTCTTGGGTGGCAGGGTACCTTTTTGGCTAGGCTTATATGGGCCCTAGGGCCAATAGCCTAGTACCTACCTATGAACAACATGACAGTTAAGTGAGTGTCAGCCCTGTGTATGGACGTAGCTCAGTCTTCTTTGGCTTGCTTGTTTGTAAGTGAACCATATATCACACATCAGACCTACTTCACTAGGGAACTGGACAATCCCATTAAATTCTTACACTGCTGGTTGTCATATTGCTGGCATTGCTGGAAGGTGTGATGTTGCTATGACAGCATGTTTCCATAATTGTATAAATTTCTGTGCTTTATTAAAGCATTCAGCAAAGTCAGGAATGCCGGAAAGGAGGATCAGATGGATAAAAGTAAGACATACTCTCCAGAGGATTGCTGACTAGAATGGAAATATTTTGCTGAATATACTGAGTGGTTACTTTGCTATTCCTGGGAATAGTCAATCTGACTCATAAACACTGATTTCAGCTAAGGATTCTTGCTGCAGGAGTGGGACTGGACAGGAGTGTTTACATTCAGAGTAATAATCAGATAAGATTGCTGGAGACATCCAATGGAAGTTCCATTTGAATGCTGGTTCTCTGCATGTTTCATGTACATGATATAGCCATCAAGAACTGTCACTTAAAAATGGCAATGCATGATGCAGGGGATAAGTGAGAGAGAGGTAAATTGAGTATGAATCTGTTATGTTAAGTAAATATATTTGTATTTAACTAACTAAAATAACATAAAAGAGGTGGTGAAAGAACACCATTCATGAAAAGCTGGAATACAACCTGTTGGGAAGATAGTTACAAGTAGGTAGTTACAGGACAATAGATTACTTTTCCTTATACCCAAAAACAATGTGCAGGTTTGTCCCCCTTGTTTTATGATGTGGGAAGCAGGAGTTGTTACTGTCGCTGATGAGCTGAATCCAAAATAAATAAATAAATAAATAAATGTAGTGCTGGGCTTAGCTGATGCTTTCTATGCTTTAGCCTTGAACATAAAGGCTTTCACAAAGTGGTTAAGCCAAACCATAAATTGGTGACTGTGTTAAGGTTCATTGATGATGGCCGATGATCAAGTAAGACTGATGAAGCCTTGTTAACAGTGCTTGGAAAATTAATTTAAGGAGGGTGTGCTCCTCAAACCAAATGTATATGTACAATCAAAGGACATACACAACTTCTCTGAGGCAGGCAGCCATACTGACTGGACATATCTCAACTGATGGCATTTTAGACTGCTGAGTATATGGCTGCCAAAAATAGCTTCATGTTCCTTATTGTCAAGAAATAACGAAGGGTCTAATCTGGTTGTTATATGAGAACTACGTGAAAGAGAATTTTGTATGAAAATTTACTATGGAATCTGAAACAGAAATTCAAATAAACATAGAATGATAACAATATTAACTGAATGGAGGTGCAGTGGTGCAGCGGTCAATGTTGTTGCCCCACAGTAAGAGGTTATCCTGTTCAATTCTCGGCTGGGGTGCCTTCTATGCAGAGTCTGGATGTCCACACTGCATTCAGATGAGGTTCCTCTGGGTGCTCCAGTTTCCTCCCACACACCAAAGACATGTGTCTGGATTGTTTCTCCCCAAGCCTCCTTTGAAAATGGGCTCTGTACCAGTCGGACTTTCTCAGTAAACTAAATGTTAAATAAATAAAATAAAAGTATTACTGAAATGAGTGCTATTAACAAAGCACATGATGCACTTCTAATATTCAGAGGCTGGGGCCACTTGCACAAGATATAGTAATTCCAGCCACAAACTGACTTATGAGGCATTGAAATTTAGAAAAGCTAGATTTGATACAAACAAACTATTAAACACCACACAAAGTTCAAGTCTTTGGCAGGGCCATATAATTCTTCAAATTACTCAGAAACCAAACAGAATACATAGATCTGTTAATCAGGAAAAGTAAATATGGACAATACAACAAAAACTTCACATTAAATGATTTGCTATGAAAGGTCATTAGAAGTTTCATTTGAGTAACAGCAGCATTAATGAATGACAGTTAAGAATCAACAGTGTGCAAGACAAGGCTTGCAGAAAAAGGGAAATATAATAGCAGATAAAAAGCAGCAAAGGTTAAAGACACGTCTCAGAATAAAGGTGTGATATAGAAAAGTGAGTCAGTCTGCAAAGAATGCAAGGTAAATTATCATCTAGGGCTGTTAGTCCTGAGAAGAGTAGACATACATTACAAAAAGCCATATCACTTCACAAAAACTGACACACTAGCAATATAGTATGCCAAACACTCCAAGGTAAAATCAGAATTATTTGGACAAATACCAAAAAGTGAAAAGAAGCACTTTCAGAATAGAGATATTAGAAGGGTGAATGAAGTTTCAAAGTTAAGACAGTTGAAGTGAAAGCTCAAAAACTGATGATATAGGCATATGGCATAAATAATAACCTAAACAAGAACAAACCAAAAATAGAAATCCATATTAAAAACATAAAACATACAAATCCAGGTGTGCCAATCAACATAATCAGTGAAGATGTCTATAACCATCTTAAGCAAAGGCATAGATTAGATGCTCTGACCGGCAAATTATACATCTAGAATGCCATACAACCATTATCAGTGGTGAGTTACAAACAGATATTAGTATACATAAAAATATGGCGTGGACAAAAATCTACATCATATTAGGAAAATGTTTATGTCTGTTCAGGTCTCCAACAGAGAAGGTATAAAGGCACTAGAATGAATTGAGGTACTAAATGTAAGAAGTAGATTCAATTTCTTCCAAACAGAATTATGATCCCTGCAAACATCACATCACAAATTCTGATCTCAGCAAAATATATTTTTAAAGGTACAAAGCTGATAATAATCTAAAATTCCTTGCCAATGAGATTCATAAAATATATGACAAGGCTCTACTAGGTGTTATAAAGCCGAATAAATTCTTATGCGAAAATAGCAGTTTTCCTGAAACGGAAAGCATGATCGACAAAATGCTACCATCTGTTTAGCTGAAAAAAGTGCAGAAAGAAGCACCAGTGCAGTAATTTAGAATTTGTAATTACATGAATCTGTTTGCGCAGTTATTGGCATTCAATTCTAATGGGCAGTCAGAAACATCAGTTTTGCTGAGTACTCTTATGAGCACTCTGTATAATTTGGAACAGAAAGCAATATGTCCATCCTTCGGTAATAGATAAAATCTTCTCAATGCTCAGCATTTCAACTCCATCAGATCAGATAGTGATCTATATTATAATAGCATTCATTTCAAGTAGTTCTGCAGTAATTCAAATATTTGTCTCAGAAATATAACCTCTTTGTAGTCATAATGGTTCATAACCAACATGGTCAATACAAAGAACAATGTAAACTCCAAATGCACTTTATTTAGAAGTAGTTTACAGTATGTTACATGAACTCAGATGTTGTGTTGAATCTCACAGCTGGGGTTTCCCCAGCAAGCCTTACATTTAATGACACTTGTGATAGCTAGTTATCATTAGTATCACATTCCACTTCCAAACAGGCTAGAGCAGTCAGATAGACCGTCCAAAGAAAGACTAAATGATATCTTATGATGATGGATAGATTTAGGTCAGGATTTTGGCCAAATATCAGAGAAGTAGGATATTTATTTCTACCACCACTGACCCAAAATGAGGAATAGATTCTAGCTGTTGGTATGACTGACAAGGGAGATAAGAAGAAATAGACAATGGATAGCTCCAGATTACAGGGAGAGGAAGTGATGATGGCTTTGATGTCATTACACTAGGTACTCTCAACCTAGAGACTTTGGAATTTATCCATTTTAAAGTATTGGAAACCCAAAATATTTAGAAAAATCATAAAAAAAAACAGAATGAGTTTATCTACAAATTACTAGCCACATTTGAAATGTTGCAATGTAGATACATTTGCTGGCTAACTTGTTATGCTTTTGACCAACCATCCTATTCAAGTACATTGAAATATACTGAAACTTTTTGTTTGGCTCTTTATCACAGTCATAAGACTGGATATGCTTACTTCAATGTCTACATTCAAAACAGCAGCCTGCAGACCCTTTCACACATCCAGCAGATTAGCATGCAGTGACATAAAGAGAAGTGGCGTCTGGATGTTTGGTCAGAGTTTTCACAAACAGGGTACTAGAAGAAATGGTTGATATTTGTATCTGTCAGTATGGAGGAAACAGCATAATGAAATCTGTACTAAGACTTTAAAGATATTCTGGTAGTTTTCTTTTAATGATTTCTCCAAATATTCTAGGAATTTCTAAGAGTTTTCAGCCCTCATTTTCTAAATTGTCCAAGGGATTTTTTTATCTCCTTATCTGGTTTTGGCAAAACAGAATAAACAGTCTCAACAAGATTCAGGTAAACAGATGTTTAAAAAGAAATGGCAAGGGGGGTTAAAAAGGAAGTCTCAAACCTCTCAAAACCAGGGACCATTCAAGAGAACTTGTGACCCCTCCCACCCTGGCCCATTTTTTTTTTCTGCCAGAAAGTCTGAATCTCCGTTTTTCTCTTTGACAACAGATGGTTTCAAACAAATGAGTTCTAGAAAAACATTCATCAGGGTTACAAATGGCAGTGGGAAGAAATTCCTCATTTCCAGGGAGTCATTCCTCATCCTCCAGATTACCCTGTTTTATTCCCACCTGTTCTTCATCTCACGCTGTTCCAAGCAGTGACAGAAGCAGTTCCTCCTTCCCAAGTGGGGAAGGGTTTTTATTCAAGGATGTTCCTAGTTCCAAAGAATGACAATGCTTGGAGACTAGTTGGAACCATTCTTTCCTAAACTGTTTGTGATAGTGCCCAAATTCAAAATGATGTCACTTCATAACCTGTTACCTCTTCTTCCTCTTTCAGGTTTCCTGGTAATACTAGACTTAAAATTTGCTTATCATCCCATCCCTATTCATCCAGACTTCAAATATGTCTTAAGGTTGTGTGTGTCTGGATCACATTTATCAGTTCTTTGCCTTGCTCTTTGCACTATCCACTGCACCAAGAGTGTTCATAAAGTGTCAGCTCATTGCAGGCTAGAGGATATCCACATTTTTCCATATTTAGATGACTTGCTTATCTTTGCAAAGTCTATTTCAAATTGTCCAAAATATGTCTCATGGGTGACAGATCTCTTACACAAGCTGAGGTTCCAAGAGAACATTCAAAAGTCTTTCTTGACTCCCTAACACAAAACTGTGTTTCTGGGATGTCAACTACACTTCAAACAGCTTTTCTTCAATAAGAAAAAAATAGATCTTGATTTAGATCTATTTCTAAGGTTTTCCCCTCTGACTTTGGTCACTGTGAGGGAATACCTCAGAATTTTTGGTCTCAGCGCATCTATGATTCTCATGATACTCTGGGCAGGACTCCACATGAGAAAGATATAGTGGTATTTGAAATGTAATTGGTCCCAACATCAACACCCTTTATCTTTTCAAATCCCACTGCTGGGGTCTGTCAGAAGCAATGTCGGCTGCTGACTTCAAATCAAAGGGGGGCTGCAGGAGACAGCTGAATAGGTGGGGTCAATGGGAAAGGGGAGGAGCTATGCTCAAAACCACAAAAACTAACTTTAATTTATACGCTGCCCTGGGTGCCAAACCATCATTATGAGAGTCCAATCAAGACAAAATGAAGTGTAGAAGAATAAAAATATTTCAATGCATTGGCTGCATGACAGCTTACTTAATATCTAGATGGAAACAAAAAGGTTGTGAGGCATGAAAAAATAAATTATTTTTTAAATACATTACTGGAATGCCAGTCAAAATCAAGTATAAGAAAAACAAGCAGCACTCAACTCAAACCACTTCTCCTTGCACTGCAGTTCTTATTATAATTTATATTCAGCTTTATTAAAGTACCAAGTAACACGCTGAAAGTAAAAATCTATGTGATGCCCCCACTTGTAAAAATGTTTCTTATCCAAGAAAGACCTGCTGCTTGACAACTATCTACTTGTTTCATGGGGAAAACATGATCAAAGTAAAAAATGAAAAGCAAACAAGAAACAAGCTCAAGATACATTGCTTAAAGGATTACTGTATAGGTTATTGACCACAAATGATTGGCATTCTGTTTAGTTTATGGGTAAAGCCTGCAGAGATGACTGGAAGTCTCCAAGTGTAATGAGCTTCTTAAAATAATGCAATCCTGTCCTTTATTACAAATACTGTCATATGCATTTCAATACCCAAGGTGTATACATTATCTAGTTAAGTATTCTCTGCATGGCAACAACAGAAAGGCTTTCAACGTTGGCAATTCTAACAGTATGCTTATTAAAGCTTACTTGCATCTTACAATCTCAGACAAGCTTAGCTGATGGTCATTAAAGCATTACTACTTAAACACAGAGCAATAGGCACTTTGAGTAATAAGCATAAATCAACAGTGCAAACATATGACAAACCAGACCATTCTGCAAAATCAATGACAGATGAAAAGCCACTGTAGTACTTGTGTCTACCTTGGATGGGGGGATACTCTGCACATTTAAACTGCATAACTACTCCTTGCCTTGCGTGGACACATCCAGAGTCACTACATGGGGGTGTGGGGTGCAACAAGTATGTCACAATTTGAAATGTCTCTGTCTGACTGTGATGGCCCTGACACATTTGTCATACCTCTCAACCTTAGAGCAAGAAATCTGGACAAAGCCATACATAGAAGTGGGACAAAGGCCCAAAAATATTTTAAATATTGCTCTTATAAACTTAGAAAGATAATAGAATAGATCTTTCATTAGTATGAATTTTCTGAAGGGTATGAAATCTGAAACTCAAATGTCTGCCATTATCTTCTAACTTCAGTCTTTAATGATTTGTCACTAATTTGCCAAAAAAAATCAATTTTATGAAAAATGGACCAACAATGTGATGCAAAAATATAAAATAGCCACACAATATAGTCAAAGAAGGGACACTTTAATATTAGTACTGCTAACTTGAGCAGCTGACAAAATAAAAGAATCTACATGCATTTCTGAAATAAAAGTAATCTATAACTCTGATTATTACAGTTATTTCTTAATTGTGAACCCTCCATGTTTTCTTCCAAAATTGCTATTTTGCAGAGGGATTATTAGGGGGAAGAGCAACATTTTGAGCCAAAATCAGGGACAGTTGAGAGGTTTGGCTATGCCTAATTCTATAAAGCTATTTATTTGCATGTACCTCTCAACCTGTTAATACAATAAATCTGGACAAGACCAAATATATTGGGGGAACATATAAACAGTACTAAAAATTGCTCTTGTATAAACTGAGACAGTTGATAGAACAACAGGTCTTACTTTAGCATGCATTTTTCTGAAGGTTATGAAGTCTGAAACTCAGTGTGTCATTATTTAGTGACTTAATTCCTAAATGATTTGCCAGAAAACCACAAATTTTATGAGGAACAAACCAAGAATAAGAAGCAAAAATCTATTCATTCTTTGAAAATCTGGACAGTTGGGAGGTATAGCTGGGGCTGTCTGAGTTTGCCACCCTTCCCCCTCACAACATGGTCGAATGGAGACTCCCCCCTGCAGCCATTCCAATGATCCATTACTTGGCTATTTCACTCCATTTACCATAAACACTAATGTGCATACTGCTTTACTTCTATGGTGACTTGGATTTCATTTGAAAGTTTTATTTTGCATTTTACAGCACAAACACTAAGACATCTGCTAAACAAAGCAATGCAGTCTCACAATGAAAACAGACTTAGCATTAAAACTTCTCTGCCCTTGAAACCCACATTCATTGAAACAGCGTTGAAGCCCACATTCAAAGAAAATACATTTTGCCAGTGGCAGATAAAGATTAATTCTGGGCTATTTTCAAATCATAGGCCCCTTGCACATGAAACATACATGTGCTCTTTGATACACCTTCTTGATTGTACTAAATGATATTCCTTGTGTAATACAGTACAGTTGTTAGAGGGCGTTTTAAATTTATTAAACAATGAAACAAAACGCATGCATCAATAATGACAAAACTGCCCAATTCCGAACATTTTTCCAGTAAACAATGAAACAAAATGCATTCACCCATAATGACAAAACTGCCCAGTTCAGAACATTTCCATCATAAAAGTCTACTCAAACTTCTACAGTCCACCATTATCAGTAAATATGCACAATTCTACAGTCCACCATTATCTGTAAATATGCACAATCTCTGAAGAAGTAAAAGTCATCTAAATAATTCCACATTAAAGAAATCTGTAACTAATGAAGAGGTTGCTGCTAGCAAACACCTTTATATTTCATGGTTTCATTGAAAAATAAAGTGTCTGTTACCCCTGAGGAATAAATTGCCTATATTACATTAAAAAAAATGATAAGTTAGTAATATTGCAATAGGAAATGGATGGCAAACTGATAACAGGCTCATAGTTACTATCTTCGCCAAGGAAGACATTCTCAGTATGGCAGCATTCACCCCTTGTGGGAGTAGAACCCACAGCCTTCTGCATCAAAAGCAAATACACAACCTGTTGTGCTATTAACAATGCAAGCAGACTAAGCATAAGCAGCACTAAACTTTTCTTCCCCTGCAGCTCTCAGCTCCTTGTAAAATATACTCAATACTCAACTGCATCTCAACTTCGCAGCACAAGAAATCTGGAAAAAAACAAACTTTATGTGGGGGGGGGGGCAAAAGCCCAAAAACCAGGGACACATTAAACATTGCTTGTATAATCTTGGAAAGTTGCTAGAATAAAATGCTGTGTTACCACCATACATTTTACTGCCAAGGTCCCTGTACAAAAACAGTCAGAGCAACATACCACTAAGCTGCTTTGTAAAAGAGGAGGAAGACTGAAACTTAAATGGCTATCATTTAGTGAATTCATTTCTCACCAATGCGGTCAACCTCTTAGCACAAAACACCTGCACAAACCCAGTAATGAGGGAATACAGCCCTCAAACATATTCAGTGAATTCAGTTATTGCCATAGCTGTCAACCTTAGCACAAAAAAACTGGGTGAAGCCAATAATGGGGGAATACAGTGCCAAAAATAGGGACACATTTCAAATATTCATCTTATAAACTTAAAAAATTGATAGGATAAAAATGTTGCGTTACTATGTATTTTCTGAAGAATATGAAGTCTGAAATTCAAATGCCTGTCAATTTTACTTCTGACGGAACAAAAACAATTTTCAGCAGATACCCAGGGATAAATATTGCAGAGACGTCTTTGTAAAATGGCAGGACACCAGAGCAAATACACACAAACACAGGGAGGAGATGCAGACTCCACACAGAAGGCACCCCAGCCAAGAATCAAACCAGAAAACCTATAGCTGTGAGGCAACAATGCTACCACTGCACCATCAGATATTTAAGGAATTAAACATTCAGAAACCTGAAGTCTGAAATTCAAATGCCTGTCAATTTTATTTAACATTTGTTAACCAGGACAGTCTGACTTGGAACAAAAAAACAATTTTCAGCAGAGGCCCAGGAAGAAATAATGCAGACATGTCTTTGTAACATGGGAGGACACAAAAGCAAACCCACCCAAACACAGGGAGAAGATGCAGACGCCACACAGAAGGCACCCCAGCCAAGAATCAAACCTAAGAACCTGCAGCTGTGAGGCAACAATGCTACCACTGCACCATCAAATATCAAGCATTTAAACATTTATAAACCACAGATATTATGAGGAATAGAACAGATCAAATATGAGGCAAAAATCTGCAAATTTTTTACAAATGGTAGTGGGTAGGGAATTCAGGCCCTTAACACCTGCATACAAGGTACAGGGTTCAAGCCTGAGGTATTCCCTACCACACCACCAGTATATAGCAACTGGGGCATTTCACACACACACACACACACACACACACACACACACACACACACACACACACACACATACACACACCTCTACCTGTTTAAATGTGTCAGATCCAAGCAGCAGTACACTTCCAAGTTCACAAATTAGCCTGTTTGACATAGGTTCATAGGTTCATACTAGGCTATCTGACCTAGGGCATTTATAAGCCTAGCCAGAATGTGTTTGGCTTTCGCCACCCATTTTAAATTTATTTTGCTATGCCCTTTTTCGAGGTTAGTATACTATGCCTCTATCTAACAGTGACACATCCATGAAGCAGCAGTACAATTTGACATCCAAGTCCGCGATGAAAGCCCCGAATCCATGAAGTAGCAGTAACAAGTCCACCCTCCATGAAGCCCGTTCGAAATCCAAGTCCGTGATGAACAAAATCCCCCGCGAGAGCTTAAAACTTACCTCACCTCTCTCCTTATTGGTCCTGTCTGCTGATGAAGAAGTCCGGAGCTCCTCTGTTCTGTGCAGTCATCACCGCACAGATTCCTGGGCATCTGTGGGGCATAAATGCCTTCCCTGTATCTGGACTGCTGACTCAGACAGTCTGGCTTTGCACAGATTCCTGGGCATCTGCGGGGTAGTGTGCGCATGCACAGTTAGTTTTGGGACTTGTGAAAAAAAATTTTTTGTTTTCTTTTTTCTTTAATTTTATGTTTCATGGTTTGTTTTTCTTTTTGTTTGTAGGTGGGAGGGATGCAGTCCTATAGCACGAGCCACCCCTAGTCAGAAGAGAAATCTGTTGGTGGAGACAACAGATATCCTTAAATCCAGGTTTCCCCTTTGATCTCCCTGATCCAAAGCAGTCAATCACCATAGATGCTTTAGACTTTGCTTGGAAAGTTTCAGGATGGATAAAAGTTAAGGGGCATACGAGACACCAAGGATGGATGCAAGTACATAAATATCAAGGATGTGCTTGCCCTGATCAAGGCACTCAACTGTCCACAGGATCTCATCAACTGGTTACAGACAATTCTACAGTCATATGGTACACCAACAAGCAGAGGGGAACCAGGTCATACTCCCTTTGCAGACTAGTCATTTTAGCTTGGGATACAGCTTCACAGCACAATCTCACTATACAGGCATCCTACATTTTGTCAGAGAAAAACTGTGTGTTGGAGAAACTGAGCAAGACCAGGGCAGATGCTCACATATGGAAACTAGATCAGGGGGTCTTACAAGGTTTGATCCATCTGTGGGAAGTTCCTCAGATATACCACTTTTCTTCTTCAATGAACAATCAACTGGAAAGATTATTTTCCAGGACTCTATGAAAGAAAGCCTGGAAGAGAATTGCCTTTTTGTTTCATTGGACAGGAATATTCCTGTATGTTATTCCACCTTTCCATTAATATTCATGGCACTTCCAAACATTCGGAAGGAATCTGCCTGGATCATTGTGTGGACTTCCTTCTGGCCCAAGCAACTGTGGTTCTCCCTTCTTTTGGAAATGACCAGCAGCAATTACCACATGCTTCCTCACAGACTGGATCAACTCACTCAAGAACAGGGGTATTTGATATATCCCAAAATAAATCACCTTCACTTGACTGCCTGGATGATTGGGTCTTAATTCCTTTTAGGCACCAGTCTGCTGAGGACATGCAGCAGGTACTAATGGAGGCAAAAAAAGCCTGCTACTAGAAAACCATACATTAGTAAAGGAAAAGGTTTCCTAATTGGCACCAACAGCATAACCAGCACCCATTCAGGGCTAGCTGTTCTCTGGTTTGAGAATATTTGTGGGAGTTACTATCCTATGTCCTTTCATATTCCTCTGCGAAGGTTCATTTATCACACATTTCAGCATGTCTGCCCATGGATCCTCCACTTTCAAGGCTATCTCATGTCAAAATGCTCTTGAAAGGGCTTTTGCATAGGACGCCTCCAAGAAAACTAGTAGGGCTCTTAATTTTGTGTTGGAGAACCAAACACTTGCTCCATTTGAACCAGTTAAAGTTGCTGACTTGAGGCCAATGACATGGAAAACAGTTTTACTGATCGCTCTGACCTCTGCAAGAAGGGTATCTGAGTTGAAAGTTCTTATGTTGAAACAACTTTATCCCATTTTTCATACTGACAGAGTTTCTTTTTATCTTCTTTTATGCCAAAAGTGGTATCAAAGTTTACTTTAAGCCAAACTATCCATATTCATAATATCCATTTTCTTTCCTGAACCTAAAAATGAGGGAGAAAGGACATGCCATAGCTTGGATATCCACAAACAACTTAGGTACTATCTTGACAGAACTAAATCTTTAAGATCTTCAGATCAGTTATTTGTTTCTTATGAAGGTAAAAAAGGAAAATGTGTGTCAAAACAGACTATTTCCAAATGCTTGTCTAAGGCTATTACCTTTTGTTATACTCACCATAGCAAATCTATTCCAGGAATAGAAGTCCACTCCACCAGGACCTTGGCTTTATCTCTAACGTTTTGGAAAGGGCTGGATTCTAGAAATATTTTAGATGCTGCTACTTGGTTCACTGTACATACTGTTACAAAGCACTAAGGATTAATTCCTACTCTAGGTCCAGATCAAGCTTTGCTAGACCCACTCTCCAAGGTTTGCTGGACTCTTCTTCCACCTCCCAAATGTAGTTATCTATGATAATCTCTCAGTATAACTAAAGCTACTGCAGCAGTGATCAATATGATAACCATAGAATAGCTGTGTAAGTTTAAATTACCATAATAGCAGATGTTCGAATGATCACCGCTGCAGTAACCACTCCCTCCCTCCATCTCCCTTGGTTTTTAGTGTGTTTTTTATGCCATGGTGTAGACTTTTATTTTACTGTTCTTGGCATTATCCTTTCAGGGCTCTGCCTCCCTCACTTTGCTGATAAAAATGTCCTGAAGGGCTTCATACCCAACTTGTCTTTTAGTCAGACCAACTTGAACTGCTTGACTGTTTGGGCACATGGTAGGTGCCCTGAAGCTTTAAAAGCTGACTGGTTGTTATATCCCTGATAGGATATAACCCCATATACCTAACACTACTGCTGCAGTGATCATTTGGACATCTTCTTTTATGGTAAGTTCAACGAATACAACATTACTTTTTCTTGTTTAAGCTATCACAGTGATGAAGAAACATTCAATAATGATGGATGTAGCACCCTGAGGCATTCCTACTGTTTCTTTCATATAGTAATGTACAATCCCAGAGGTCAGTATGTTCAAGCAGCTTATACATTTTTGTTTACACAATGATGGGGTTACCCTATGGGCTTTGTGTAGTCATGTATGGGGTATGGAGATGGTGATATGCATTGTACACACCACCTGTCTTGTCAGTAATCTCCTAGTCATAGTTGTTTATGATGAAACTGAGATCATTACTGTGGACACTGGTGTTTCAGTATCTCATTTAAAGGTTGCTGCTGTGCCAGAAGCACACATTTTCTTTTTGCCATAATCTGGCAATTTTAAAACTGGCGTTTAGTTGCTGCTGCTAGGGTTCTAGATCATTCTTCATAAGCCAGTAATTGCACTTGCATGCTAGTCTTCACTTGCCTTTTACATTTTCTGTTGTTTCAGGCTTTACACAGCAGGTTTTACAGAACCATAAATAGCCTGTAGCCTACATTTGTTGGCAAACAATCAGTACCACTGCATGGCTTAGGCCAAGTGATTCTGAACCTGACAGACTGCACTTTGCACAAATATACGTGAATGTATGGAACATTTATTTTTTTCTAGACGCTGTATAGAAAGATACTGGAGGCAATTCTGACAACAAATTGTTGTCAAAGAAATAATTTCTGTAATGCTTATAAATACATAATCTGGATTTAGTAAGTATCTTTCTTTCACTCCATATTTAATGTAAAGGAAAACTTTATAATGAATTAACATAATCTATTGCTTTTAAATTTAACTGCTTGATTCTGATTCATTTTATTGTATTTTAAGCCCTTGATTATGCATGCTGCTTTTATACTAAAAGTGGACAATGTGGTTTTATATGTAAATTTTTGATTGCATATATGGGAAATATATTTTTAGATCGTACTAGGAGGAGAGTTCTTATGTTGATGTAATCCATGTTTTCTTTATTTTCAATGTATGTTATCTGAATTTAAAGTTCTTTTTTAAGTGCACCAAGATATTTTGAAGGAAGGTTTCCACTTTTTTCTTACCTATTTCAGTACTTTGAGATCTATGTATACTGAAGCATGACATGATGTGAACTTCTCTATACATATCTATATATCTAATGGGTCTATATCAGAACATCGAAGTACTAAAACTTCGAATATTCTGATAACGAACACCATTCAGCGAACACTAAGAATAGCGAAGCTGCAGAACAGCAAATTCTTTCCTTGAGAAAGAATTTGGTTGGCCGTTTCTGTGGCTTCGCTATTCTTAGCTGTGTGGTGGAAAGTTACGGGTTGGGTTCAGGTAAGTGTGCGATTGTTTGTACGTTAGGGTTAGGGGCAGGGTAAGTGAGTTAGGCGTGTGTGTAATACTGACAGACTTTAGGGTTAGGGGCGGTTTATGTGAGTTAGGGTTAGGGCGCGGGTTAGGTGAGTGTGCAATAGTGACAGACCTTAGAGTTAGGGTTTGGGTTAAGGTAAGTGGGTAGATAGTAGTGTATGTTTAGTTTAGTGTAGCATTAGATGTAGGAATTTAAGTGCATGTGTGTGGTTGCTGTTTGTTTAATGTGCTTGTGTTGTAGGTTTGTGTTTCGGAGCAGCAAATTTTTTCCATGGGAAAAAAATTTGCTGTTCTGAATGTTCGATATTTTCATGTTTAGATGTTTTGGGGCCGATGAAATAGCGTTCGCTATTTTCATCTTTCGATAACGTGATATAAAAGCTATCTATCTAGCTATAGGATATATATATATATATATATATATATATATATATATATATATATATATATATATCTATATATATATATATATATATATATATATATATATATATATATATATATATATATATATATATATATATATACGATCCATACTAATGCATGAATTGCAATTTCACCGAAAGTGAAACCGCCAATCATACATTCGTGAAAGTGCTTTTCACCGAAAAAGCATTTTCGTGAAAGTATGATAAGATATAGGGAAAATCAGGGGGAACGGCTGTTGCTGAGACCGTAGTACAGGGGGGATGAGGGAATATTCCCTTTTCCCCACTGTAGTGAGATCTCAGAGTAAGAATATAAAAGTAGGGGGGTGTGGGGTGCAGGGGGGCTTGCTCCCTTGCGTAAATGTTAATTATGTGTTTTTTTTTTTTTTTTGGTGTTTCTTTTGGGCACTTTAGCGAAAGAGCTTTTTCGGTTAAAA